>NW_027526407.1:42106421-42301421 GCF_048455015.1 Haemaphysalis longicornis | reverse complement strand
GAGCAGTTTTCAACGCGACCGTCGTGAGGTCTTCGGGCCGAGCCAGAGGTAGCCGCTCAATAAATACCACGCGACGAGGGTTAGTTACAGTGATTACCTATAAGAAGCTGTAAGAAGATGCGGCTTCCAGAAGCGGCATGCAGCACTGTAAAGGCTGCATTGTTCTCAACAGTACGCCCTTTGAGCACGCCTAGCTCACCGTGAAGGGGGTACTGAAAGGACATTTCCTTCTTTCCTGGACAGGTAGAACCGCGAGGTCCAGGCGCCTTTTGTCGCTTCCTTCACGGTGAGTTAGGTGTCCCCAGTAGGCGGACTGTTGACAACAATGTAGCCTCCAAAGTGTTTCATGCAGCTTGTTGAGTGAAATATACATTATGCGGGGAGTCTGTCTTCAAGGAAAATACGGATGACTCGATCGTTGGGACTGCTGGCAACCCTATATTTACGGTAGTCAGATATTCTTTGTTGTTGCTGGCAGCCGAAAGTAAAGGCTGAGCCTTTGCGTGACAGTGCTGCTGTGTACGTGCATTCTTCGTCTTTTCTCTTTATTCATCGCACTATTGTCACCCCCGCTTCTTATAGTCACGGCACATCATTACATATCATCCTCATCTTGGGCGTAAAGCCGCACCGATAGCAGGGCTGGCTTCTCTCCAGCGTTCATTAAAAAGCTTTCTCTCTCTCTCTCTCTCTCTCTCTCTCTCTGCGAACGTTTCAAGGTGCACTGGAACGATGCCATTAAAACAGTTAACCCATGTCACCCCCGTGCACACAGGCGCAACGTGACATCAGAACGTCCGTATGAAACCACAGTCATACCCGTACAATACCCGTGTCCAGTGCCCCTCTAATGTTGCTCGCACGCTATCTCGACAGATGTGACGGAACATAAAAAGCTGCAACGACGCGCTGAACAGGGAGCGCACCATCACGGACCTATTCTCACGGGTCTTTTCGCTTCACGCCATTGTTCTAAACTCCCGTTTAACATGCGCCAATTCTTTTCACTCTTTTCTCCGTTTATGTGGGTACTTTGTAAGAACTGCCTCGCCTGCTTTATTCGGTCTTTATTGTCTCTCCCTTTGTTTTATTCCCCCGCTCGAGTTCTCTGGCGAGTAGCCTCGTCGGCCGGGTATGTCCCTTCCCCCAGTGGACGCTGTGCCGGCGCCGGCTTCATCGTCTTGCGCCAGACCGGCGGCAATACTGCGTCCGGCACACTGCAACCTGCGCTACGGAACGCTGCTGCAATCGCGCTTTGTACAGAACACTCCGTCTATCTCGGAAGCCACGCCGAGTCGGCAGCAAACCTAAGTTCCCCTTCCAACGATGACGTGGTGTGCGTCTCGAGTCCCTCTCTTTATTATATTTCCTCGACCAGCTCGCGCCGGACGTTACACGTGTGGTCCTTGTAGACTTCCTTAAGACACACGTGGTAGCATCCCGTCGATTAGGATTGAATGCAGCCGCGACGGGCTTCAAGGTTCGAAGTAGGAAGACGACGCCATGCGTGGGTCGGGACCCGACCCGATCGGGAATTCCAGCATGGCCCGTAGTGGAAACTTCCGTGGGAATGGTGGAAGCCTTAGCGGACAAGGTGACTAATATTAGAAGCTTTAGTGGGCGTTGTTGTCAACGCTGTGCGGAAGTGGAAATGATAGTGGTAGCTTAGATGGGTATCGTGGCTGTTCAGGGCAATGCCGTGTTGAAATGGAAACCAGCATGGCCCGTAGGGGAAACATCCGTGGGAAAGTTGGGAGCCTTAGCGGGCAGGGGGACCGATATTATAAACTTTAGTGGACGTAGTTGTCGATGCTAGGCGGTAGTGGTAACTATAGTGGTAGCTCTGATGGGTGTTGTGGCTGTTTTAGGGAATGCCATGTTGAAGTGGATATTATAATGGCGGCCTTGTTGGACAGAGTGGCCCACCTGACAAAGGACCAGGACCAGGTCGGTCCTTGAACAACCTTTGAACAACACCGTTGTACACCCTATACATCACCCTTGTACATACAACTTGTCTAGCCGATGAGGTGGGTTAACTTACTGCTGGGCTTTAGGTTGCGGGTTCAAACAAAAATTTGGTGCTACCTCGTCAAATGATCAGTTGGTACGCAGCGGAAGACCACAGAATAATCTGGACCATCTGTTCTATTAAGTGCGGCTCAGCCTAATAGACACGGACGTTCTTTGTTTGCTTTTTCATTCGTGTAGGTGAGCGTCTCTTTTTGCGCGCGAAGCCGGGAGCTGTACCCACAACCGCTTCAACATGAACCGCGGATTATGAGCTGCCTCTCCGGGTTCAGGTGGCGGCTTCAATTCGATTCTCTTACCTTCGGCGGAAGCTAAACGGCTGGAAAAAGTTCCACAAATTATAAAATTCTTAGGAATTGTAAAACTTCTATATTCCAAAATTTCTAAAACTCTAAAATTACAAGATTATAAATTATAAAATTAAAGAATTCTAAATTCAAAAATTATAAGTTCTAAAATACTAAAATTCTAAAATTCGAAATTCTAAATATTCTAAACGTTCTAAAAATTCTAAAAGTCTAGAAATTCTAAAAATTCTAAAAAATCTAAACGTTTTAAAAGGTTCGACAGCTTTTCTAAAAACGTAGAAAAGCTATCGTCTAAAGCGTAAGCAGGCCCTTGTTAAATTATACCTGACACGTGAGTGGTTAAAAAAAGCGCACTGTCGCAACTTACATTTAACCGATTAAAAACTGAAAAGCAATTGGCGGACTACTGGTGCCATAGTTACTTTCTGATCCATGCGAAGGTATTACGTAATACTGAATATTTAGCTATACGGCAAGCCTGGCAGCTCTGGTGTTGCGTTGCAACATCACACACAGCCTTTTTATGACTACTGTTGTACGGCTATGTCGAAAACCATTGGACCCTCGAGCTACCAACTATATTTTGTTGGGCCGACACCATTGATGGGTAGTTGATTATTAATTAACTATCAATTAATTCTTGAAGCGCACGCTAGGTCGGAGCGGCTAGTTTAATGGATCGTTGTATGAATTGCCACCAAATAATTATCAACACCAGCCTATTCAGGCTTGCATTGTTTAGCCTAAAATGAATAAAAAGGGTTGTACTTTTAGATCTTATCCGTAGTAAATGAATGAATGACTTTACTGATTTATGCTTACTTAATTTCACGGCACCAGCCGCCACCCCAACCATGCACCTGGTCTGCACAAAATGAACTGAAATAAACAAATAAATGTAGTTTCCGACGTTTTCCGAAGCTAATTAATTAACTAACTAACTAATTGAGCGCCAGTAGCCGCTTCAATCTTCCACACGTTCCGTACGAGAGGAAAAAAAAAACGGAGATCCGTTTTCAATGCCATTGATAGCTCACAGCCACAAGTTTCGAGAACGCACCTGGAAGCTAACAAGAGAAGCGGCAGAATTCCTCAGAAACGCTGTCGGCATTCGAACCTATCCATCTCTTTCCCACTGCTTCTCGTGCTTTGGCTGTGCGCCGAAACAGAGCGATGATGCCAGTCGCCACGTAACCTGAAAATCGTTTCGGCGCTGTTTCACCGCCGCAGTTATATCTAATCGAGTACGTAACGAGCTAGTTACGTGCAGAGCGGGCAAATTTTCCCAGCCCCTCGGGCCTCTGGTAAGTACGCCGCCGTGGTCTGCCAGAAGACTGCGTGCGGACATTACGGATGCTCCTATAGTATAGACTTCGTTGATCATTCTCACCGCGGCTAACTATATACCCACCCGCGACGAGTCGGCACTCGCGGGAAGAAATTGAATTTTATATCGAGGCCTGACTGGTTTTTAAGGCAGGCAGTTCCAGATACGTTCTCTTCCCAAGAGGACGTATACGTAGATTCATTATTCGGTGGCACGCTTTGTCCGGCATACGTGTGTGAGCGGGTTAGATTGCGTTCGGTCGGGTCAGTCTCGAAAAACCGGTCGCTTTCGTCTGCAACGCGGATTCCTCATCGTCTGCGTCTTCGCCGTTTCGACGCGATCGTCTGCTCGCCAAGGGAACTGTAGCAGACGACACGTTGGAAAGATGTTGCGGCGGTGGATTACGGGGGGAGGAGGAAAAGATATGTCGCCGGATATTTTCTGTGGCGAACTTTGTCTTACCGGTCGAAATCAGTCGTTGCCCTCAAAGCTACGCCACGCCCAATTATTGACGTGGATATTTGGTCACCGACCGTTCGTGTGTCGTCCCAAAGGGGCCACAAGGACATCATACAAGTTTGGTTCAGTCAAAAGACCGCTTCGCTTCATTCCGATAGCAACGATGTCAGTTTTAGCGCGGAATTTCAACAACTAAGCTACATATTAGGGGAGGCAGATGAAGCAGTGGCGGCTATTTGGCCATTTTCTCGCGGGGTCCTTTCACAGTACAGGGTCTTGTTTGCGCGACTGGCAGCCGCCGACCAAAGCCAAAGACAAACAAACATGACTGTACAATTGTAGCGGCATCTCTATTTTGATCTGATCGTATCACTTCAATGCTAACGTGCAATTAACACGGTTATCCCTCCGTTTTCACTATTTTTAATATTACGTCACTACTGACGTCGCGTAGCTCACAATTTGACTTTTTTTTTCAATACTTTTTCCATTTTTAGGCTAGAAAAACTTCTTTCGGGGCTGGAATAGAGTTGAGTAAGTTATGAAAGGGCAGTTATATCAAGTTAAACTAAAGGTACTTTCTGTATCGCTGGAAAATTCACCTAGAATTTGGTTCCGTCGTCGTCGACTCGGCGTACCGGCTGCCCGCACTAATTTTATATGCAGAGCGAACAATTTGAGCAATAGCTTATCCTTCCCGGAGAAGACTTTTCAGAGATATTTCTTTCAACAGACGTGTAAAATTTGCAAATTCGCCAGGAGGGGATGCAAGCAGCAGGAGACGGATGGCGTCGAACCCGCTACATTTACAATAAGATCAAACAAGTTTCTCTCTGCATTCGACCCTTCCAGCAATTATTGCTCTTGACAGACAAAATAGGGGTTCTAAGGCAAAAGGCAAAAATCCTTGCGTAAATCACGAACGCAGCTATGCGCAGTAGTTTTATTTACAACACTGAACTACAGCAGTTAGTGGAACTCAATGGTACGCGACGTTTGATTAATACCCCCGTTTGATCACCAACGTTTGATCAAGAGTCACCGGCAAGAGGTATTGAGCTTTACTTTTATATTTGCTACTGCAAGGTAAAAAATGGTTCAGGTTTAACTATTGTGAACCTAATTATCACGAACGAAAGGAGAAGCGGACGCACAGGCGGCCCTGCCAGCGCGCCATCCATGGCGAGAGTGAGCGACCACGCGCCGGCAAAGCAGCCGTTAGACCCTCGCCTGGTCACGTAGTACCGCAGCGGTGATGCTGGGAGCGAGTACAGCTGCGACGCCTCTCCACAGCGTATCACGTGGTGTGACGTCAGATTTGCCAGTCTTGCGCTCCATCGGCTCAAGGTCATTGCGACGCAATGAATAACCATGCATGACATGGTGTAATAGAGATTTCGCTCTAAAATTCATCCGGTCTTTTAAGCCTGCTTAGAGCTTCGAATGGGAAAGTATTGTGGCTTCCGCTGGTACTTGTAAAGAACTGCTTTAATACTACATACTACATCTTGTTTGCGTTTTTTTCTTACATTTTGTTTCTTCATCATCTGACGCGGATTGCTTCCACAGGTGTACTGGAGACACCGCCCGACACAGCTTCGACAGAATCAGAGTTCTTCATGGCGGGGGCGCACCTGTTGTAGTCACGTGCTGTCACGTTAACCTGTCACTCGATATGACGACAGCGCCGCACCCACTGCAGGATAATTGTTGTTTCCCGATTGGCATCGTGATAATGCTGCGTACTAGTAACGCATTGGGCTACTTACCTGGCGACCCCGCTTTGATTCCCGTACGGACTTATGCGCAGTCATTTTATTTTCAAAATAATTAGTCAACTTTATCACAGCGCGCATATGCGCGCTTTGGCCTAAAGTCTGACATTTCTGTGTGTATTTTTAGACTTTACAGCGGTGGCATTTTCTGTACCAGACAATGGCACTTCTTCGCGTAATGGGTAACATAATGCTTTGACATTAAAATTCGCCACGTAAAAAAATGGCATTGCGTATTGCGATACGATGCCTAGCGAACAGCAAGTGCAGTTTTATCGTGGCTATACACAGTGAGGTAATATCTGCAGTGCCGAGTACTAGAAAGGTCCATTGCACCAGACACATGGCGCAATGGAAATTATCTGGGTTGTTTGCATTGCATTCCCAGCGTGTATTCCCCGTAAACACTAATGGCGGTAAGCTTACTGGAGCATTGAATTGGGCTACCGAAGACTGCTATAATTGTTTAAATATTTACCGCTAGGGTATTGAACGTCCTCCCCAAACTTGTACACTCGGGCACTTCCGCGTTTTGCCTCCATAAACAGAGTATGTGACCGGGAATAGAGCCTGCGTGGCTAGCACCACAACGCCCCGGGGAGCCATTAGGACAGAATCCAACTTCGTTTAACTTGACAAAAATACATCGTTTGGTTAGTCCCTACATTCCAGCCCCAAAAGAGGTTTGTGTAACCACAGATAAGAGGCATTGAAAAGCATTCAAATTTCGCGCTACATGACGTCAGGAGAGTCGTAATAAGCGAATGGTAAAAAAGATTTATCAGTGTGTTAAGCGCACGTTAAAATTCGTGTGATGCAAAAAACTGTAACCATATACCCCACCACAACCGCACGGTCATGCATCTTGGCAGTGGCTTCCGTTAGTGGTCGCTAGTCTCATAATTACGTCATAATAAGGACATGGCAAGAAGTCGTCTAGTCAGTCGTTACTGCTTCATTACTTTTCCTCAATATCTCGCTTATTTGTTGGAAGTTTGCTTTTGCTTTAATATTGCCATCGTTTGTAAACAGCTTGTACAAGCTGTTTACCAAAGTTATCGTTAGCCGCGTAGGTGACAGCCGAGATTCCCATCAACCCAGAGAGCAGGCTCGGTTTAGGAAAGGGTACTCAACCATGGATCACATCCATGTCGTCAACCAAATGATAGAAAAATCCACAGAGTACACTTAACCCCTTTACATCGCTTTTGGAAAGAGAAGAGATTAAGCGTACGAAGAGAGCGTCCCTTTCTGCTGCAGCTCTTCGGAGCTGCTGTAGCAGAATCATGCCAGAATGCCCAAGGCAAACACGAAGTACGTACTAGCACCGCTTTCTTCGAAGTAAGCGACAAATAGTCACTGTAATCACAGAGAACATTGTGTTCTCTGTAAGCTTGTTAGGCTCAACTTTTGAATGCTACATTGAACGTTGCCCAGCAATATTCCCGGTAGTCCGGCAAGAGCATCCCCAAACCCACAAAGCCTGCGCCAGCGCCGTTTCAGTTCACGCATCATCAACCCTTTCCCCTCCGCTATTCAATGCATCAACAACGGAACAACAACAGCGCACAGGCAAACCACCTCAGCCAATTAAAAGCGGGGCCAGAAAGGCGTAAAATGCATCGTTTCCGTCCCGACGCCACGCCGTCACCCCTTTTAGCAGTGGGTTTGTGTACTAGTCGCTTCAGCAGTTGTAGGGACCCCCATCGAGGGCTCGTGAGGGACCCTTTACCGCTGTACTTCTATATATAGCTTCCTCGACGCGTGCCCTTATAGCTCCTTTTTAGCTCGGAGGGTTGCCCACGAGTGGCAAGCAAAATGGACGGGGGTTACGTACTGCTCAGTAAAAATGTTGCGGGCGACAAGTGGCCAATAATCGCCCCCGGGGGGAAATGGTCCCCTGTTGCCGCCGCCAGACGTGAGAGGGCGCCAGTGTAGTTCGGGCTGAACGACGGCGATGATGGCGGTACGGGGCGGTGTATGGGGAGGGATATGTCTTCAGTAGAGTCACTGAGTCACGCAGTCGTTTATTCGATTGAAACCCTCGGCCTCCGCGGCCACTTCGTAGCGCCGGTCACTCCGTGGGGTTGTGTGCGGACGAGTGCGGGACTGTTGTGTCCGGCTTCGGCGTGGGAGGGGCGAGTCAAGGGCCCGTTAGGTCATCGTTTGGCCCCATTGTTGTTCACGCCTAGATGTCCGCGTCTGTGTGGGTGTGGAAAAGCAGAACTCGCTTCCGGCTGTGTTAGTCCAGTGGTCAAGGGAATCTTCATTTCTGCTGGTAACGTGGAGGGAATTCTGAGTGGACGCGAACGCGAAAAATGGCACGAGGCAGCCTGGAACGTTCCTAAGGCTGCTAAAAAAGGCTGTTTGGTGAGAAAGTATTCGCAATGAAGAAGAGTTGAAGTTTTTTGAAGAGCAGAAGAGTTGAGCGCGGCATGGGGGTGCCACAATTCAGCTGATTTTGGCCCATTTTTGGGAGACAGGCGGAAAACCGTTTAGAGGCTTGACGGGATCTGCTTCCGGTCACACAGGCAGAAAAACAGATATGTTGTTGAAAAAAAAAAACAAACACCCTTTTCTAGATGCGCTTTCAACAAGCACCAGTACATCTGCTCTTGCAGAAATAACTCAAAATAATAAACAAAGCTCTATATCTAACTGTATGCTGCATACTGTTTTTACTGTATAGTTAACTGGGGACGCAACCAATGGCGGGGTTTGAGGGTTTGAACCTCGCCCTCGAAATTATTTCTAGGCAGCGCGTAACGGAGTGCTCCTTTCGGCAAAACTCCTCCTTTCTAGTAACCCTCCACCCCTTACTCAAGAAAAAATTCTGGCTATGGCCCTGAAGCTAACGCTGCAGAGAGATTCGCATGATCTCTACAGAGAAATCTTCGCTATAAAAATAAGAGTGACAAATCATGGAAAATCAAGCGTACCCAACTGCTTATTGTAATGTTTCCAAACACTAGCACATGCTATAGTTTTATCGCCCCATGTAGAGTGCGCCCAAAATGCGAAGCACGTTATAGAGATAGGTAGATAGATTTAGATGGATAAATAACTTTCATACTACAGCTTAACGTATCCGAATTGCTGGGAGATTTGCACCCAATATGCCATCCCACCAAAAGATGCAACATAGTATCCAATGCCCTGCACACTACGTATCTCTTTAACCCCAGAAAATTGCTTACTGGCAATCAAGTACAGCTGAAGCTCGTTAGACTGGACGCTAACATAGTGAATTGTCGAACACAACGAACGAAGTTCGTAATTGGGTTGTTCGTGCCTAATTAACACGGTATTTGGGCTGATTACAACGAAACAGTATCGGTTTTAACAGATCACTTTCGCTCAACGCGTGCATTAAAAATAATATTATGCAAATTATCGAGCAGACTGAAAGCATCTTCAAAAAGTCGTCCCTTGAATCAAAGGTTGCACAACACGGTTCACTGCGCAGGGACGGGAATATCGTTTTTTCGTTGTGAGACCAGCGTGGGGGTTAGGGTTACATGCGGGGACGAGCTATACTTTGAAAATACGGAATATTGTTATAAATTCAGCGCAGGCCTTAAAATAATGCTCTTTAGCTCCATTATAATGCGCATGTTAAGTGCTTGTTGCCAGCATGGCTAACCTACAGTTCTATATCTAACAATGTAGGTTTAGGTTAGGTCAGGCCCGTAACAAATGTTAGTTCACGCAACAAAAGCAGCTCGTCTTTAAACAACCTTGTCAGCGCGCACGTGTCTGCGGACAGCACGTGCGCTCGGCCAACAAAACTCTGCAATGGTCGCCGGCAGTGGACGCGCAATAAAAATAGCAGCGGTTCTCCACCGTGTTTACACCGTCGGCATGCGGCTCAATCGCGGCTCGAGTAGAAAGCAAAGCGGCTGTCACTCGCCGCCAAGTGGTCAAGCATGCAGGCGCCTCCGAGGTTGCTCTCTTTCTTACTTGCTTCACCCGCACATCCTTTACTGCTAACTTCTTCTCTCGATACTTATCCATGGGATGGCATTCCTCAAGGTCCGCCGCTACGCCCTCTGCTGTTCGTATCTCCGCGAGAGCCTCTCTTCCCGCTTCATCCGATCGTGGGTCGAGGCACTAGAAGTCGGCGGTGATCGGAATGCCTTTGGGAGCCGCACGTCACCTAGCAACCCCCGATGTCGCCCGCCTCTGCGGGCTCTGCGGTGGTCGCCGTGCTCGTGTGTACAGAGCCCAGCAGCGTCGTCGACGGGTGCTGCAGCGTCAACACTGAGTCGAGGGTACTTGTGTCAGCCATGCCCTGTTACTGCCATTGCCTGGCCGCCCTCATGGTTTGATCAGAGGCCGCCAAATGTGGCGATGGTTTGACCGCGAAACCTCTTCGCGTATCTTTCTCGGAAGAGAGGCTTCGCGGTCGGTGGTTCGCGCAGTGAGAGACGCAGTGCGGTCGGAACGCGACTTGGTGGGTCGCTCTCAGAGCGGGAAAAGTCCGCTGGCTATCGAAAGAGGAATAACGCGTCGAGGTCGAACGACTGGGACAATTAAAAAAATTATTTCAAGTTATTTAATTATTTATTTAATTGGTTGGGTGACCAACTGTCAGGTTCGTTGGCTGATCGAGGGATGTGTGCGGAGCGATAATTGATTGATTGATTGATTGATTGACTGATTGATTGATTGATTGATTGATTGATTGATTGATTGATTGATTGATTGATTGATTGATTGATTGAGTGAGTGAGTGAGTGAGTGAGTGAGTGAGTGAGTGAGTAAGTGAGTGAGTGAGTGAGTGAGTGAGTGAGTGAGTGAGTGAGTGAGTGAGTGAGTGAGTGAGTGAGTGAGTGAGCGCATAAGTGAGTTAAGCGCACAGCATATAGTATGACTATTTCAAAGGAGGAAAGGACGTCGGGCTCAACTGAACTGGAACTCAAAAGCAAGCATGTCATTGAGCATAAGTAAGCGCCTTCGCGAGACTTGACACCACCCCAAAATGACGGGTCTACTAATTTGTAGACAAAATAGGCCCCATCTTTTATCGGCAACGAGATGTCAAGCCGACACAACGAAAGGTAGCTCTGCTCTTTAATCAAAGCGAACGCCCGCAAATACCCGGCTCTGTTTTTACCACCGCCTAGGTCGAGCAGTTGGGAAGAAACCGCCTTCAGTAATTACATACGGCAGTGTCGACATTTTATTTACGAGTGGCCTCTACTACGGGTAGCCGCGTAGCGGCCAGTTCGCGGAGTGCTCCCCATTCCACGGACCCTACCTTGTGTGAAGTGCCACTTTAGGAGGTTAATAACACAGAAAAAAAAAATTGACTGCGACACCTCCTTCCCTCGTCTCAAATGTCGTCGAAAGACTAGTCTTCTGTAGCCCCTGCCACGTAACTCCTCCTCCTCTCTCCTTTTTCACCCCTCAATCTATTCCCTCCTCTCTTTCTTTCTCCTCCCATGAGGAATGATGATAATGATGATGATGAAATCGTTTATCTTGTTATTGAAACAGGACAAAAAGTCTGGCCTGCCGAAGCCACGTAAACGGCAGAGCCTGGCAGTCAACAGAACCAATTACACTAAGAAAATAGATGGCAAAACAAAAGCAAATAAGAGAGCAACAAATTAGGGCAATCGACATGTACGCAAAGATCCATGGCAAATACACACTGTGGGGGAAGCTGGAAGTACATTTAATGGCTATTTCTCAAAAAGTTTTTTTTTTATTTTGTACCTCAAATCTATGCTAGAAATACCGCCACTGCAGTCGGTTGAACGTGGCCGGAACGGAGTACAGTATCTTCCTACGTCCATACCTTGTATTGCAACGGGAAGCAGGTAAGGCTCTTTTAACAGCGAAACTGTTAAAAAATCGTTTTATTTTTTGTGTCCGCAGTTACAAATACCCAGCAGTTACCCAACGCGTGCACGTGAGCGCGGGTCTCGCGGCGACCACCCGGCAGTTAAAAAAAAACCAAGAAAATGCCTAGCGCTCGTGTGTGCGTGCCTCGCGACGACCGCCCAGCGTCCCCGGCGCACATTTGTCAAGCCATGCATACCCACTTAAGGAGGCTGGCCAAGATGAGAAAAAAATACACCAGCGTTCGCCGTAACCATGGCAACACTTGCTCGGAACGAGAAAGGCTCCAGTGTTCGCCGTAACCGTGGCAACACTTGCTCGGAACGAGAAAGGCTCCAGTGTTCGCCGTAACCATGGCAACACTTGCTCGGAACGAGAAAGACTCCAGTCTTCGCCGTAACTGTGGCAACACTTGCTCGGAACGAGAAAGATTTCAAAATTCGCCGTAATTATGGCAACACTTGCTCGGAACGAGAAAGACTCTAGTGTGCGCCGTAACCATGGCAACACTTGCTCGGAACGAGAAAGACTCCAGTCTTCGCCGTAACTGTGGCAACACTTGCTCGGAACGAGAAAGATTTCAAAATTCGCCGTAATTATGGCAACACTTGCTCGGAACGAGAAAGACTCTAGTGTGAGCCGTAACCATGGCAACACTTGCTCGGAACGAGAAAGACTTCAGTGTTCGCCGTAACTGTGGCAACACTTGCTCGGAACGAGAAAGACTCCAGTGTTCGCCGTAACCGTGGCAACACTTGCTCGGAACGAGAAAGACTCCAGTCTTCGCCGTAACTGTGGCAACACTTGCTCGGAACGAGAAAGATTTCAAAATTCGCCGTAATTATGGCAACACTTGCTCGGAACGAGAAAGACTCTAGTGTGAGCCGTAACCATGGCAACACTTGCTCGGAACGAGAAAGACTTCAGTGTTCGCCGTAACTGTGGCAACACTTGCTCGGAACGAGAAAGACTCCAGTGTTCGCCGTAACCGTGGCAACACTTGCTCGGAACGAGAAAGACTCCAGTGTTCGCCGTAACCATCGCAACACTTGCTCAAAACGAGAAAGACTCCAGTGTTCACCATAACCATGGCAACACTTGCTCGGAACGAGAAAGGCTCCAGTGTTCGCCGTAACCGTGGCAACACTTGCTCGGAACGAGAAAGGCTCCAGTGTTCGCCGTAACCGTGGCAACACTTGCTCGGAACGAGAAAGACTCCAGTCTTCGCCGTAACTGTGGCAACACTTGCTCGGAACGAGAAAGATTTCAAAATTCGCCGTAATTATGGCAACACTTGCTCGGAGCGAGAAAGACTCCAGTGTTCGCCGTAACCATGGCAACACTTGCATGGAACGAGAAAGACTTCAGTGTTCGCCGTAACTGTTGTGGCAACACATTCGGGAAGGAGAAAGACACGTCATAGCGTACGCCCCTCCAAGGTGATGTCCAATGAGTATCACTTCCGATAAAAATGAAGGAAGCTCACACTCATAGCAACAATGATGGAGTAAATGTTGCGGCCGCAAAGATGGAGAAAATGGGCTGCAATCGTGCACTTAAAACTGTCGTGACGGTCGTGAAGGTGGCGCACAGCTTCGGTATTTTCAAGTCTCACGCGTTAGTGTGCAGTTCCTTCATTTTTTTGGTCGGAGATTACGCGTAGAAATATACAGCGGTTTAAAATTATTTATCCAGAAATATTTTGAAATAATTCTTCCGCTCAACAAAAAATCAAAGTCTGGTAACCGTGAAGTTTTGAGCACGTCACTGTTTTACTCAATGCATTAAAGCTTTGCTCAAGCCCATCCAATTTGTCTCTGTTTAGCTTGGAGCAGCTCGAGCTCTTTTGCTTTAGTGTTTGCATTTGTCTCGCTTCTCTTGCACAGAGTTTTAAAAACTTTTTTTTTTCATTTACTACCGGAAGTACAACTGCAACGTGCATTCTTAGTTAAAATAACGCTGGTACTCCCGCTTATGTACCATTCTATAGCCTAAAATGTGTCTCAGGTACCCTTACCACTGAATAATTTGAAACACGAGCCATGGTAGCGTTTTTAGTAGTTTTGGAACCGACTTGGTCTTCAAGCTTTCTTTCCCCTTTTTTGTTTTTTGGCCGGCCGGTTAAATCTAAGGACATTTGTAGAAACAGAACAAAACTTTCGCGTAGTGGTAGTTCACGACAGAATATCGTCTCTAAAGCGGCTAGCTTTTCTTATTAAAGCGAAGCTTTCTTGGTCGCACTGATGGCGGTGTCTTTACGTAAAATGCACTCCAGGAAAGCCAACTTAACACGATTGTAGGGCACTTGATGATGATGATAATTACACCATTCGCCATTGCGCCATTCCGACAAGTTCGAAGCAGTTTGGATTTTAAAGCGAATTTGTATCCTTCATATTGAATGGCGACGACGGGTGGGGGGGGGGGGGGTGCTTGGCTTTCTAGTGAGTAATTCGTTTGCTGTCGACTGAGTTTGGTCTTGGACTCTCAGGCAGTTTGCACTTCGGTCGTTGACGCTTCGACTTCGGCTCTTCGCCATTTCATTTTCGCACACAGGAAACCTTAGCGTTTCAACCATCGTCGTCGTTAGAGGTAGGGGATTAGAATTTCTTGGCTTCCATCGAGGTCCTGAAAGATGCCGGAGGGGAGGGGAAGGCTTTAGAGTGCGCCTACATGCAAATAAACCGCCTAACACGGAAATTCCATGGCACAAGTGTCCACAAGGAGATGACGGCGATGGCGCCTGGAGGGTTGTCCGAAAATATCGCGTCGGGGTACACCTGATTAGATCTTCGCGGAACGTGGGACCCCAGACCGTCTTTTATCGTCGACGCCGTCAACGTCCACGCCGGCCCAATGACAGAGCGCGCGCGTCAGAGCCCAACGTGGGGAGCAACGGGTGGCAATCAGACGTCGTATATCTAGTCTGTCAAACGGTCCAGAAACCCGGACCGTAAATACTGAAGGCGGGGTTCTGTTCGCTGAAGCTGTAATATAGAACGCTTTCAATTAGACTCAATCAATAAATAAATCAATCAATAGTGCCGCGTGGTGTTGAGTACAAGTTAAAGATTTTGATTGACTGGTCAGGTAAATCATGATGAAAGTGCTCTACATTATAGCCGGAGCGAATTCAAACCCCTTCGTTCAAAAGGCCAACCAGAGAAGACGTTCCTGAGCAAGCAGCGTTGTGTATTTCGCTTCGTGCACACACATAAAGGGGTTGCACAACTCTTTTATTTCAAAATAAAGGCCTGTAATAAAATGTATCCAAACTACGCCATGTTTTTAACTGTGCAAGTAAAAAAGAGTCTAAAAATTTTCGTGTTTCTATCGACAAGGAAATATAAAAACTTTAAGCTATCATGTTTCCGGAAACGAGATTAACTTCATGGCTAATGCATACCCGTGACCACTACGTTCCCCGTCCCCGCTTTCACGAAGCGCCGTCCGGGGTGCCGCAAGGTTCAGTACTGGGTCCTCTTCTTTTTATTTGATAATGACATGCAGCGCTTGATCCTATACACTCCCTGATTTTTGTTTCCGGACGATAATGAAGTTTACTGCTCCGTCATGTCTCCGAAAGATAGCTGTAAAACGCATGAGGATGTTGACACAATCTCTCGCCGGCGCGGATAGTTTGCATACGGATGTAGAAATATTCATTGATGCGCCCATTTCCTAAAACGCGGAACAACTAGTGATAAGCCGATAGCAATAGGTGCTTGAATATTACCGTTTTAACGAATAAATTAGGATTCACTTGAACCTTTATTTTACAATAAACTGGTTTTACACAGTTCCTCATTGAACGAAATAGTTCGCGGGCACCGATGACTTATTTCAATCGAGAACCAACAGTATAAGAAAATGGGGAAAAAATATGCCTAACAGTAAACAAGTGAAAGGTCGGTAATAAAGTGGTTGATGCCATGTTCTTAATACAGAACGCCCATCTGAAACCTCGCATCAACGCTGCCCATTCCAACATCAAAGTGTGCGTAGGCATCTGCAAGATCGCGCACTGCTGTGTGCTCTTGTTGGTGCGAATTTGGAGCGCCAAGGCGTTCAATCTAGAAACCACACTCGCCTGAAAAAACCCCGTACAAGATGAATGTATCCCTCCCGCGGCTCCGCCTCCAGGCGAGCGATGGAGGCGCATGCCATGATCCGCAATTCGGATCCGTGTCGGCACGCGGATTAGCGACGGATCCGGCAGCCGTAGATGAGACGGCGTACTTAACTCGGATCGTGAGCGAGCGACCACCCGTGAAGCGGGCACAGCTAATTCCGCGCTTACACCGACTGCTTCCGCTTGACTCCGTCAGGGGCGACGCAGGTGTGAGTCGTTAGCGGGACGATGGTGCTCTCGATTAAGAGGTATACGGAAGCTTGTGCCAGGGGAAAGGTGAGGTTAGGGGGGGGGGGGGGGTCAATTGCGGTGTTGGGACTCCCAGTATTGCGGCGGCTTGCGGCGCGAAAAATTAAAAAAAAAAGCAGGAGAGTGGGAGGGGGAATGTTACGTGTTTTGTGTTCGTATGTATCGCACTGTGACCCCATGCCACGATGATTAGGTGCAAGCTTCAAATCGGTAGAGCTGCAAACCGTCAGAATTTTTGTCAGGTATTTCGCACGCCCTTCGGCAAATCGAAGGAAAACGAAAGACAAGTGTTTAATTGAGGAAACAATTTTTTTGTGTCAGCGAAAGACGGCTGAAGAATGCTGAATGTCTCTTTGTTCGGTATTTGACCACGAGTTACTTTCCACGTAGTATCGCTAGCTTAGTTAATGTAATTAATGTAATTTTCTTACCAAATGTTCTAGTGTATGGGGAAGTGTAATAAATTGGAGAAGTTTGAATTCAAGTCAAAGATGTAAAAAAGGGCATTTCCTTCACATGTTGGGAAGAGGGGGGGGGGGGGGGGGGACGGGCAATATGCTACATGCGTTTTGTGTTCAAACACGGTTTATTCCAAACTCCACACTACAGAAACGGGGCTCACGAGCTCAAAATTGGTCAAGCTGGAAGCCGTCATCATTTCATTTAGATATTTCGCACACAATTCAAGAAACTATGCAAACGGTGGGTGTGTAATTCTATGGTCGTTTTTTTTTTGTTGTTGTTCACGGCGCCATAAAGTCGAGCAAAGAATGTCGAATGTCTCTTCTTTAGATTTTAATTACGAGTTTCTTTGCAGGCACTATTGCTAGCCTAAATTTAATTTACTGAACTTCTTTTACGAAAGGTATTTCAAAATGGTATTTTGACCCAATGAGATCGGAGCATGACGGCACTACCAACTCCCGGTGCAGCACTTGAGTATTTTAACAGCAGAGCTGTTTAAGCTCTTGGTTGCGGCGTCCATGAACAGAAATACCGAGCGCAAATGAGCGTGCGTCTCGTGAGGAGCGCCCGGCGTCGTCCGGGCTTGCGCGTGAGCTTGCGCCACGTGAGGAGCCCCCCCAAAAAGACAAAAATTCCGAAAGCACGTGAGCGTGCGCCTCGTGACAAGCGCCCGGCATCGTCCAACTCCACCTTCGAGAACACTCTGCCCAGCATTCGTGGCGCTATCTCTCGCATGCTCTTCTCTTCGCCAGTTCACTCCGAGTTCGTGAAGCCGGTTTCCGCCGGTTCTAGTGCTCGCTAACGCGGTCCACTTTGCGAGAGATGGGAAAGCCTGCGGACCGAACGATCCGGGCCTGCCAGTCGTGGAGGACTTTTCAGCGGCAAGTTCGGAAACCCGTGTGAGGTGCAAAATCCGGGTCTCCGGCGTCGGGAGAGGGGCAGCCAGCTCCGCTTTTTCTCCAGCCTTGGGCCACTAGTGCACGCTTCGCCATTGTTTTTTCTATCTTACTTTCATTCACAAATAATTTCCAAAGAGTAGACGGTGCCTTGCTAACCGTCTTTGTGTTTCCAAGTCGTCACCAATAAAACGTGTAGGTGCATAGAAGAAGGTGGCAGTTCGCACTTCGGCGAAGCAAGGCACCGCAACAGCAGTGCACTGCCTCTGGGAGCGTGCAATCAAGGTTTGCAGAAGTCTTTTTCCAGAGAATGCACAACGATAGAAGTGGCGCCGCAGCAAGGCGAGAGGGAAGAGAGAGGGTGGGGGAAGGAGGAGAAAAAATATGCCGCGAGTATAAAAGAAGACCCCTCCCGGCGCCCGCGATAATACGTCGGCGCTAAGGCGAAGGAATGCCCGAGATAAAGATACCGTTGGTCGCGGCGCAGGCAAAACGGTGAATAATCATGTCGAAATAAAGAAAACAGCGCCGCGCGCGCGCGAGTGGACAAGCAAAGAAATTTTCAGGTGAGTCCTCTCTGCTATCTCCCTTCTGAACAGCTGAGTGATGGCGTCGGCGAAGCCTTTCAAAGGCGGAAGCACTGCCCTCCGCAGTGAAAGTGAAATCCCCTGAGCCCTTTGGGAACGGAGCACCTTGCCGAAATGGTTGGCCGTAAAGTAATCGCAAGTCGTTTGTTGCGACCACGGATAGCGCGATAGGGTTGGGGAGACGACGGCGAGCGGAGGTTTAAACGATGTTCCCTCCTCCGACGTCAAGCAGGTCCGAGGCTTTCACAGGCATCCCGAAGGTATGCAGCGGATTATGATGCCTGACCGGCGCGAATTCGTGCTCCGGGAGGACCCGAAGAAACGAAAGTATGCCGACAGGTTGCTGGTTGAAGCGCTAACCCGAGCCTGTCGTTAAAGCGGTCGCAGTTAGGTGCAGTCAAATCCATTCAAGCAGTTGAAGAAGGGGGCTAAAAAAATCACTCGGCTCTAAAACAGGGACGAAGAAGAAACACGTAACACACAACACAGTGCCGAACTTCCAACTAGATTTTATTGAAAAAAGACGTTGCAATGCTTATCTGCACTAAAACTTTTCAATACACACGAACTTTTCAATAAAATCTAGTTGGAAGTTCGGCACTGTGTTGTGTGTTACGTGTTTCTTCTTCGTCCCTGTTTTAGAGCCCAGTAATTTTTTAGCATAATGTGCCAACTCGCCCCCATCAAACTTGTGTTACTTCAGAAGAAGTGGGCTCTGCCACGAGACAAAAAAAAAAGTAGAAATCTCGCGTAGCGCCATGTTCGCCCACAATCGGCGACGAAGTGGACAGATCGCAGCTTTGATGGGTTTGTCATATACATTTGCATATCAATGACATCTCTCTGCAAATATATCACTTCACTATGCATAGTTTGTCTCTGATAGAACTCCCGGTGATGGTGCAGCGGGTTTTTGAAGAGTGTAATGTTTTTCAAAAGTTTTGGGGGTACTCCGGCGACGCCTCGGCGGCGAACACAGGGCGAAACCGGGTCGAAACATTTTCGAAACCGGTGTCGACCTGCTCGGAGGCCGATTGGAGGAGGCGCGTGGACACGGGGATGCTGCGCCACGAAAAAGGAAAACTAGCTTCTGTAAAGATACGAAATATGGCAGTGAAACCCTCGGCAATGTTTTAGCGCCTCACAAATGGCTGCTAAGCTGCAAAAACTGTGGTTGATTCCTCTGTCATAGGAATCGGCAAAACACGAAAGTGAAATGTGTAGCAAAATCTGCAGCTGAGCAAGATTTGCGGGTAGGCGGCTGTCTTGTGGGTGTTCTTGGCGAGCGATGTCCTGCTGGCGAATCGCTTCGGCAAGTGTGTACTGGCGTCATTTCCGTGACGGGTATGACGTCAGTGAAATATTGTTGTATCCCGGCATAAAACACTTTCGTGTTAAAAGAAGCGGTTGGTGGGAAGCCCGGGAAGCCCTACAAGAGTAACTCCCAGTTACTCGAGAAAACAGAGGGCAGCAGCGCTGCCTCACTCTGGAAACGAAAAAAAAGAACGCAATTGCGGAAGAACGTCCACGTCGGGCAGCAGTTTATTCAATTATGAAGCGTATAACATGGTTCAGGCCTCCTTTGAAACCAAGAAACCACCGCCAAATCTTAATTGGCAGTGGTAACTTACCGCGATATTTTGTTCCGGAGTGCGCTGACGGAAAGCCATGAAGGTTACCTGCTATTATTTACCGGCTTTTCTGAGTATATTCGCTTTTTTTATTTAAGGAATTAAGCCGAGAGTTCCCGGGAAGCCGGTGAAGGAAATCTAAAAAACGTGTTTGATTAGAAAGTTTCTGGTAGCGGGTGCGCTTGTGAAGTTTAAAAACCGGCAGAAGAATTTCTCTTCGGCAAAGCTTCCTTTCCGTTAGCCCGAACACGCTTATAATAACCCTTGCGGAAAAACAAATCGATGTTGAATTTAAAAATGCATCTGCAGCACGTCCTTCCAATGAAGCTATGCAAAAATCTGAATGCATACACTCGGGGACAAAAGTTTCAAGGACGCAATTTTAGCTGTGAAGGTTAATTTCTCTGCAGCACTCTTAGCCATTTACTTCTGCTCGTAAGTAAAGCATCACGTGCCAGAGCCCTACACCTTGGGAACACCATGGGTTTAGCAGGAACTTTGGCACTAGGCAGCGGGGAAATGAACTTTGTTGAAATCGCTTCCTGGACTCTTTTGTCCGAGACAAAAACTTTTGTCCGAGACTGAAGTCCGCCACAGGGAGTAAGCTTCCAGAAGTGGCAGGCCTATTCCCTGCGGCAGACTTCTTTGCATTCTTTTCATCCTTCTGATGTTAACCATGGCTGGTTCTGGAAGTTTACTCCCGGTGGCAGACTTCTTTGCATTCTTTTCATCCTTCTGATGTTAACCGTGGCTGCTTCTGGAAGCCTACTCCCTGTGGCAGACTTCTTTGCATTCTTTTCATTCTTCTGATGTTAACCATGGCTGGTTCTGGAAGTTTACTCCCTGTGGCAGACTTCTTTGCATTCTTTTCATTCTTCTGATGTTAACCGTGGCTGCTTCTGGAAGTTTACTCCCGGTGGCAGACTTCTTTGCATTCTTTTCATTCTTCTGATGTTAACCATGGCTGCTTCTGGAAGTTTACTCCCTGAGGCAGAATTCTTTGCATTCTTTTCATTCTTCTGATGTTAACCGTGGCTGCTTCTGGAAGCCTACTCCCTGTGGCAGACTTCTTTGCATTCTTTTCATTCTTCTGATGTTAACCGTGGCTGCTTCTGGAAGTTTACTCCGTGTGGCAGACTTCTTTGCATTCTTTTCATTCTTCTGATGTTAACCGTGGCTGCTTCTGGAAGTTTACTCCCGGTGGCAGACTTCTTTGCATTCTTTTCATCCTTCTGATGTTAACCGTGGCTGCTTCTGGAAGCCTACTCCCTGTTGCAGACTTCTTTGCAGTCTTTTCATCCTTCTGATGTTAACCATGGCTGGTTCTAGAAGTTTACTCCCGGTGGCAGACTTCTTTGCATTCTTTTCATCCTTCTGATGTTAACCGTGGCTGCTTCTGGAAGCCTACTCCCTGTGGCAGACTTCTTTGCATTCTTTTCATTCTTCTGATGTTAACCGTGGCTGCTTCTGGAAGTTTACTCCCGGTGGCAGACTTCTTTGCATTCTTTTCATCCTTCTGATGTTAACCGTGGCTGCTTTTGGAAGCCTACTCCCTGTGGCAGACTTCTTTGCATTCTTTTCATTCTTCTGATGTTAACCGTGGCTGCTTCTGGAAGCCTACTCCCTGTGGCAGACTTCTTTGCATTCTTTGCATTCTTGTGATGTTAACCGTGGCTGCTTCTGGAAGTTTACTCCCGGTGGCAGACTTCTTTGCATTCTTTTCATCCTTCTGATGTTAACCGTGGCTGCTTCGGAAGCCTACTCCCTGTGGCAGACTGCTTTGCATTCTTTTCATTCTTCTGATGTTAACCATGGCTGGTTCTGGAAGTTTACTCCCGGTGGCAGACTTCTTTGCATTCTTTTCATTCTTCTGATGTTAACCATGGCTGCTTCTGGAAGTTTACTCCCTGTGGCAGACTTCTTTGCATTCTTTTCATTCTTCTGATGTTAACCATGGCTGCTTCTGGAAGTTTACTCCTGGTGGCAGACTTCTTTGCATTCTTTTCAATCTTCTGATGTTAACCATGGCTGCTTCTGGAAGTCTACTCCTGGGGGCAGACTTCTTTGCATTCTTTTCATTCTTCTGATGTTAACCGTGGCTGCTTCTGGAAGCCTACTCCCTGTGGCAGACTTCTTTGCATTCTTTTCATTCTTCTGATGTTAACCATGGCTGCTTCTGGAAGTTTACTCCCGGTGGCAGACGTCTTTGCATTCTTTTCATTCTTCTGATGTTAACCATGGCTGCTTCTGGAAGTTTACTCCCGGTGGCAGACTTACTCCCGGTGGCAGACTTCTTTGCATTCTTTTCATTCTTCTGATGTTAACCATGGCTGCTTCTGGAAGTTTACTCCCGGTGGCAGACTTCTTTGCATTCTTTTCATCCTTCTGATGTTAACCATGGCTGCTTCTGGAAGTTTACTCCCGGTGGCAGATTTCTTTGCATTCTTTTCATCCTTCTGATGTTAACCATGGCTGCTTCTGGAAGTTTACTCCCGGAAGCAGACTTCTTTGCATTCTTTGCATCCTTCTGATGTTAACCATGGCTGCTTCTGGAAGTTTACTCCCGGTGGCAGACTTCTTTGCATTATTTTCATTCTTCTGATGTTAACCATGGCTGCTTCTGGAAGTTTACTCCCGGTGGCAGACTTCTTCGCATTCTTTTCATCCTTCTGATGTTAACCATGGCTGCTTCTAGAAGTTTACTCCCGGTGGCAGACTTCTTTGCATTCTTTTCATTCTTCTGATGTTAACCGTTACCGCAGGGCTTACATTACAGCTTTGCCCGCCTGCTCAATCTGCTGAACGCCCCGGGGCGTTGATTATTTATTTATTTATTTATTGTTTTATTTATTTATTTATTTATTTATTTTTTACAAGTACCTACATCGCCCATTGGGCATTTTTGTAGGGGGGTTACAGTAGACAATAGAATACAAACAACAAATTATAACCAAACTAAAATCATACATAATAGTATACAAGAGATATTTAAACACTTTCAGCACAGCATTGTAACAAAAGTGTTGCCTGCATCAAAAAATTCGCAGCGACGAATAGTCGCAGCTAGTGTATCTATCATAGAAGAGAACGCATTTCACTATCTGCTACATTGTGATCAGAGCCGACAAGATGTGTCACGAAACCGGGCGTTGACCTCAGCTGTGGCCTCCCTCATAACCCTACACACACCGTACAGTTCTCCCATAGCCCCGCCTATCACTTTTACCACCACTACTATATTGTAAATGATTTTTGCGCGCCGGAGGTCCCGCTTTCGGGAAACCGCTTCAAGGGCTGCCTCAGTAGACAAGCACTAAGCGGCATGCCAGAGAAATCAGAAGAGATGCCGCGGCGACAGGTGTCGTCGAGAGGGCAAACAAAAACAGGACGCTGACGAGGGCCTCGTAACCCTTGAGCAAGCAGGCCGCCCCGAGAAGCGACAGCGTAGTATCTCCAGCCCTATATACAGCCTCCCACCCCGTGGCAACGACGAATGTTCAATGAATGGAAACAGGGAACCAAGCAAGGGAGGTCAACGCTGTTCAACAAGGAAAGGTTCCCGTAATGCCGACAGGTGTGATTGATTAGCTTCTTGCAGAGATGGCAAAATTGCTTCTAAAAAGCAGTTAAATTACATTACTCATTACTTTCCTAAAATTTTTTTAAATGTAATTACATTACTTTAGAAATTACAGGTGACCAGAAGTAATGACATTACATTAGTATTACTTTTCAAAAGTAACAAAATTACTTTGAAATTACTTTAACAAAAATTCATCACTCATACACTATCAACCCATACACACTTTATTTACACACGTATACACATGCATTTTATTTGTACAGTACCAATGTCCAGAGACTCTCCGGGCATTAAACTCTACTTGGTCAACTTTTCTTGGTCAAATTTTTATGCTGTAAGAGAAGCGAACAGACTATATCATAGTCAAAAGTGATTGGGAAAGTAATGAGTAATTTGCATGAAATTACTCGCCTAAAGTAATTTATTATATTACTAAACTACCAACACTCCGAAGTAATTTATCACATTACTCATTACAGCAAAAAGTAATTTCATTACTGTAGTTTAATTACTGTAATTTCCTTACTGCCAAGTCTGGCTTCTTGAACGTGTGTTCTTTTTTTCAGAGCGTTTATTTTGCCACAGGGCATAAATAAGGGGTATGAGTTGATGATGAGGAAATTTGATTAGATGGGCCGCGTTCTAGTAGTATACAACTACCACCTGATATAGTTATCGCGTAGTAACTGCTCAATAGCATTTACGATTATTTTATCCAAATATGTAGGGAGCCGTACTGCTTCGAAATGAGGGCCGACGGGTGCGGATGTGAAAATTTTCTTCAAGCGGGGGATACTTTGTACCTCACAATGTTTAAAACAATATGAATGGGCATAATATATTTACAACTGAACACCCATTTTACACCATTTCAACACTCTGCAGAAAACCAAGGGTGAGTATGCCAACACGTTTTTTGCCATAATAAAAGGGTGTAAAGCAGCTAAAGCTACAAATTGTGGCGTTGGACCGGGGTTTATCCAGAATTTAGGTTTTGGGGGGCGTCGAAATCCTCCTGGGGTGCTGCTGGCGGCTGCTGGGGGGTGTATAAATCCCTGGGCAGGGTGTTCGTGGTTGTTGAATCTATTTTGGGGTAGGGTGTCGACATCCTTCTGGGGGATGTTTGGGGGATGTTGGGGGTGTGTGTATAAATTCTTGTTGGCACCAAAGAAAATGGGTGTGAAAGACCTCCAACACTTTCAGTACACCTTCCATGGTTCATTTCCTGTGCCGTGCCGCCACGTAACAATACTACACCATTTTTAGGCGATAAGGGTGTAAAAAAGTTTAGTGTGTATAGGGCGGAAACTTGGCGCCTCGCTGAACAAGAGTAAAGGAAACTTAGGTCGGCTCAGTTGGGCACGGAAAGCAGGACGATAGGAGTAACGCGTGGGGACAGGAGACGAGAGTCTTGGATCCCACATCAATCAATCAATCAATCAATCAATCAATCAATCAATCAATCAATCAATCAATCAATCAATCAATCAATCAATCAATCAATCAATCAATCAATCAATCAATCAATCAATCAATCAATAAATCAATCAATAAATCAATCATCTTCCTTTTATGAGAAAAGGAGAAGTTCGGACTAAACCCTGTGAGAACAGCTTTGTGTGGGGCTTGTAAGGGGCGCTTTTGCGTGCGAGCACGTGCATCTTGCCTAACCGAGCCGTTGAGTCAGAAACTGCTTGGAGAGCGCGATAATCTCCTTTACCGGTCCAGCGCATAGTCGTAGTTAGCTGCACATGACCAAGCTGGACTCTCGGCTTCCGTTGTCTGAATAGATTATCCTGTGTGATTAGCGTTCCTACCATGATTAGCGCACAAGGCGATGAAGGCGTTAATACGCTTTCTCTGAACGATGGACTTGTGTACACGAGACTGCTCCAGCAGTCAGGCGTTAGCTTTTAACGTATTGATGCTTCGCACGTCAGCCAAAGTTCTTCTTCGTGCTTTTGTCTCCCATTTTGCTCTTTTTCTCATCTGTTTAATTTCCCCGTTCCAACTGGCAAGATAGCAAACTGAGCTCGATTATGATTAAACGCACTCAAAAGCCGAATGCCTTTAATATGCGACTCATACCTCGACGACAACCGGCAGTTTTTTTTTTTATTTCATGGCGTGGATTTTTTTTCACGTTTCCAATTTTTAAAACTCTTTTCTCGGCAGTTTAGCATTCCAAACAGACTACAAACCGCGGGAAAAAAGCATTGCTGGCATAACAAAGCGCACGTATCTATCAGTATCTATGGGCAAAACTTCTTCAAAGTTCATCTTGAAGGTGGAAGCACTCGCACAACAGGGACAAAAGGTAGAACACAGACGACACGGCGCTACCTTTTGTCCCTGTTGTGCGAGCCCTTCCACCTTCAAGATGAACAGCTACCAACTAGCCCAATTGTCCGTTCTACTACTTCTTCAAAGAACAGGTGCTGGATAGCATTCTTAGGGCCGCATTCTGAGTCGATTCACCACTCCATTTGCTCCCTCCACTAGGCTGAAGGGAGGATTCCGCAATGTTTATGTATGGGCAAATCGATTTCAAGGACCTTCTCCACTGGAGGCTCGATTGGAGGAGGGAATCAGTATAGGAGGGTTAAGATCGAAACTGGAGACCGTTATTCCTCTAATCGTCGCTGCAGAGAAGGTTGGCGTGGGCTCCCAGAAGCAGAGCGGAGGAATACGCCAAACGGTCTTTGTGGACTGCGTGCTCATGTGGGCATTTCACGTGTTCACCGGAACATCGACCAGGTGAAGTCCTCTGGTGGGGAGAGCTGCGCTGGCGAAGACGGCTCACGGACTCTCGAACTGAGGAGCCACTCCCGCCGAACACCAGGTTCATTAAAAATATTTCCTCCTCCTCCTCGAGAGGCGCGACTAAAGAGGGAGCCCGCATGCTGTTGTCACATCCTCTAATACCCGTGCAACACGTGCACGAAAAATGACATTAAGTGCCTAATGCCTGAAGTTTTAATGCCATTATTTCACTGCTACATGCAGAAATTAATGCCGTTCGCTCTAATCTCATTTCTGGTTTCAGGATTTCCGCACAACTCATTCGCCTTCACGCCTTTAATCCGCCTACTCTCAAACGCGGTGAGCACCAAATGAAACCAACGAAACTCTCAGCACCAGAGTGTCTACGCGGAAACGTAGATGAACGTCGAAATAAGGCGATTTTTTGTGCACTCTTTGGGGCGAAGTTTTGAAGAAGACGAAGTTCACTAAAACAGCGGCAAAAGGCAAATCATCGTGTTACTCGTCGTGTTAAATTTTTCGGATTTGGCTACCGCTGGCAGGCGACGGCAGCTGCTGAAGCCACTTTTAGAAAGGGCTCACACCAATTTTACGAAAACGCTATTTCTCATAATGTTTTTATTTATTTTATTTTATTTACAAGATACTGCAGGCATGAAGCCCAAGCAGGAGTGGTACAAGCAGGAGTGGCTTTCTTTCACGAAAAACATTTTTAACCCTTGTAAGACGTTTTTCTCTACGTTAAAGACTTGTATACAATATGAGTGAATTTCTCTTTTTGGTCATGATCACCATCATGCCTTACATATTTAATGCCTTTGCGTTTTCACGTGTAGCATGGCCCGTCCAATTAATGTCATTCGGTACCTTAAGGCCTTAAACACTTAATGTCATTTTTCGTGTACGTGTGGCACTGTTATAAACAAGCCACTCGCCTGGAAAGGGTTCACGTAGTTACGCGTCTTTTTGCCAAAACAGCTTAAAAAATGCGAGGCTTTCCGCCACGTTTACTGTGCATGTGCCCGTACTCGTATTTTGTAGGTACGTGTCTATCAACCATGGAAGAAATGAAACCCAGGAGATGCAGCTAGTATCCTAAGCACATTACAGAGAATTTGGCGGAAGTGACGTCATGTTAAGAAGGCCCGTGGACAGTGTTCTTGGTTGGTTTAGCTGGGGTGGCTAAATCTAGCTAAATGCAAATAACAGTGTTTACGGCAGCCCGAAAGAGTTCATACTTAATCACAGCGCGAAAGACGGGACAGACAGAAGAATAACCACAGGTCAGGTCCTGTGGTTATTCTTCTGTCTGTCCCGTCTTCCGCGCTGTGATTATGTATGAACGCCTATCAACTCGCCCAACTTGCAACTGCACTACAATCCGAAAGAGCTCGGGTGCGAACGAAATTTGTGGCGCAGAAGGCGACTGCGGCTGATTCCCAAAAGATTTCGCGGCGGACGCAGGTTGTGTTCGCATAACCCTCAATGGCATGCCTGATCAGCTGTTCCTTGAATGGACTGAGTAGCAGCGGAGAAGACGAGGTGCACAAGAGGAGAAAGAGAAGAGTTGTCGGCTCCGTGGACATCCTTAAATGGCGGTAGTGTCTCCACAAAACGGGACATCAGGGCCTATCCGCAGTGTTCTTCCCTCCACGGTCTCAACGCTTTCTCGAAAGACACTGTAAACACACAAAATGACTTCCTGCCTGTTCACCTATGTTTCAAGCTTACTGAAATAAAGGCAACCAACAGCACATCCTGTATGAATGCGAGACCATCGGCTTTCGCTGTTACGTCTTTCTGAGGTGCCGACGTAAGGGGAAGTGTTTATTTCCATAGAAAAACGCTTATGCAGAATCTGCAAACCTCGTTTCAAAATTGACGATTTGTGACATCGTGTATTGGGTGGCCGTTCCGGCTCTCGCACTTTCTGGTGTTTTCCGCGTTACAAAGAACTGCTCGTGCTGCTGCTGATACTGCATGCGAGTCGTATTTTGTATGCATGGTACTTCAGTTTCTTGATCTTGGAAAATTGTATTTTTTAATGTTTGTTTTAAGTCAGCGCCCGCACCGCCTGCTCTCGCGCTTGCGTTCTTCTTTCGTAGAACCTTCTTCCACGCAATTGGACGGAAGGAACTCTTGATATCAATAGTGTAGCCTTGGACAATCGACAAATGGGGAGATTGCGACGGGACCTTCAACAATGGAGTTGTAGTATAGCGGATAACAGGTGCTGCTGCGGAGCCCGGCACGCCGGTAGGTGGGTGGAGGGGTACATTGCTCATGCGCATCTCTCTTTCGTCCCTACTGCGCATGCGTAGTTTCGCCGGTCGACTACCGTACACCCTACTGGTACCGGTGCCGGTTCTCCTATCCGCAATAATGTTCTAATAGCATGCCAGACGATGACCTGAAGTTACCAGGCGTCACAGTAGAGCATGCGTATACCCTTACTCTGCATACGGAAGGCGGAGGCCATTTCATTGTATCACTGTAACAATGCAACGGCAGCGCGTGGCTGATAAGCGCTTGTCGACGCAAACGTCCACCAAGGAACGCGGCTATCAGATATGAGAAAGATTAGCGCTGGCGCCGCGGCCGAGAAGAGCGGCGTCAGGCGCGCTGTGTATTTTTCGGGGCTGAAAGGTTCTCTATTTCTCAGCCTTCATCGCCTTCCCCACTGCCCATCGGCAACAGTGCTGCCGAGCGGCCATTTGAAGACCAAAGAGATCATTGGTACTTAGCGATTACTTTATTTGGGCTGCGTCACCGCCCTTTGTAGGATCCCTGTCAGGATCTCATGTTGTCCCATACGCTCCTTTATGTGGACTGCCGCAATGGAGACATGGGCTAGTGAACCAGGAACGACAAGGGCAGGCACTTCCTATGTTCTGCATTTTTGCATGTGCCGTGCACTTCTCAGCTAGCTCGTCCATGCGTCTGCTGTAGCACTTCGCACCGCGAAATCACAACCCCAAGTAGCCCCGCAAAAGCTTTCATTCGTAGGTCTCTGGCGGCATAAAAAGAACCAAGCCTTTGGCAGCAACAGCCACGAAACCTTGTAAGCATTGCGTAAGTGAGATTGAACTGGTATGTTTGTTTATTGCAAGTGTCTTTCGTGTTTAGATCGATCGATCGATCGATCAATCAATCAATCAATCAATCAATCAATCAATAAATCAATCAATCAATCAATCAATCAATCAATCAATCAATCAATCAATCAATCAATCAATCAATCAATCAATCAATCAATCAATCAAAAGCACAGACCATAAACATGTAGAGCAAAGCGCAAACGAAAGAAACTCTATCTGGCCATTGACCCTTGAAGTTAAAAACTGTGAGGGCGTCAGCTTGCTTCCGAAGCGTTGGACGGAACCGGCACATAAACTTTACAGGATTTAAAATGCTACAACCACAAAAAGAATGAATCTTAAAACATAACATTGAGGCAGAAATCGGCCCTAAGTATATGGCTGCCGAAGTGTGAAGGTAGCACCAGGAAACCAGGCGAACGTTACTGATGTCTCAGTTTAGAACTGCATGCCTTGCTTTCCAACTTGCATTACTGACTCTACGCTGGGTTACACATGTAAGCAAGGAACGCATGTGAGTGCTAAGTGGAACCGTTGACAGACGCCCGGAGGCCATTGGGGCCTGGAATGCGTATGCCTTCGCTAATACATTGAGTGACGTTGCGGCGGGTGCCGCTGCAATAATAAAGGCCGTTGCTATAATTCAACTGGTGTTACATGTGAATAGGGTTTACTGATATAAGTTTACTGACGTTTCAGGAAGAGGCCTTCCTTTCTTCCTTTCTCTGAAGAAAGGAAGTCCTCTTCATGAAACGTCAGTAAACTTATATTTTTCTAATATTTTTCTCGTGCGTCTCTGTATTTTCTCGCGCTCTTTGAGAGTTTTTCTGTTCCCATTATATATATATATATATATATATATATATATATATATATATATATATATATATATATATATATATATATATATATATATATATATATATATATACCCACCGGGACAAAGGTGACGTGCTGACGCCGCCAGCAAATCTTCAATGATTAGCCGGTTAACGCGTGCTGTGTTAACAACAGCGTTTTTCGTGGGAACTCGCACAGCAAGCGTCGTTGCCAATAACTCGTCTCCAGCCGCTTGGGAGGCGGTTGCTGATGCCTGTTCGCCGCCGCCGCAGATTAGATCGGCATGCGTCAAAAGGCGCTTAGAGTGCTGAGGCAATTCTGAGAAGTGCATGCGACTATGGGGCCACTAATGTGTACCTTCAGCATGGTACGATTTTTCTTCCTTCAGTCAGCAGGAGTGCTGCCCCATACAAATGAAAGCGATATATGGATAGACGGGAAATGGAATTAGGTCTGATTATGCGAAAGACGTTCCTTATTCTAAGAGACAATGTGACGACCGTGCCATCGACAATGGAATCATTTCTCTGCGATATAAAGCTTGCTTACTACTACTGGCTACCGGAAAGTGGATTTCATTCATTTGTCGCTTCTTCGATACGCTTAACGCTGCAGCAGCAAGATTATGTTAGTGATGCCGTGAGCACAAAAACACCAAGAAAGCGATACTTCTAAGGTCGGACTTATCATTATAAAAAAGGTCTGAGCAATTTCCACAAACACTCACTTGTCGTAGAAATTTTTCTATTGGTCAAACGAACGCATGACAGCTGGCTCTAGTAGAACAGTATAGTGAAGCAGTAGCTGTACGAGTACTCAGCAATACTACAAGGCTTGCATGCTCAAATTCTTGTGATATCCACGTGACAAGCTAAGCATGTAAGTCACATCACCAAGCGACAAGCATAGAAAATAAAAAAATGCAACAGCTGGAAGGCAGTTCTGGTTTATTATTTCTTGAACAACGCACGCTTTTCTCCCCTTAAACTAAGTGACTGTTTGACCGACTGACTAGATGACGGACCAAACGACCACCCTAACAGGCATCAGCTGATTAACAGGCCGAGTACCGACAGAACAAACAGCAAGCAAATGAAGTACAGGTGCCGTCATAAGTAATTGGAACAAGGGTTTGTGAATATCACAAAATATTTCTCTTACTGGCCTAACGACAACATTACAAGTTTACAGGAAGCTTTTTCTATAATGGAGGACTCCTTTAAACGCCCAAAAATGCGGCCAGGCAGTTTCCTGTAGAAATTCCTGTAAATTTACGGGACCGTGTTCCAGTTACTTTTGACGGCACCTGTACCTAACCAGGAATGCAGTCAACTCGCGCTATGAGGAACACTTTGGGACAGGAGACTGGCTTCGTTATAAGCGACATTTCTGTAAAAGTAGAGATTATTTGTTCTTCGTGGACTGAATAAGTGGTCATGGAGAGCTTCGTGTAAAGAATATTTAGAAAAAAAGCGATTTCGTTATAACGAGGGATTACTGCACATCGAAGTGTAGCGTGTGCTAGCTTATAAGACGAGTGAAACACGGATCTTAACGTACACTGACCTCTCCCACTGAGCCGATAAAAGCTGGTTGTAAGGCACGACTTCTTCCTCTCACGAGCCGGTGTGCCGCAAGGTTCACCCTTGGTCACTACTCTCTTCAACCGCCTCGCTCAGACGAGCTCCCTTTCTCCGGCACTTATCTGCCGTGTAATTACCGCTGACGCGTACGCCATCACCCAGAGAGGCAGGTTACGCGCGGCCGTCATTAATATGCGCGGTCGGATGGTAGGGGTCCCGGGAAAGACTCGGATTTCGGCTCGCCTCCTCCACCCAAGGTTTCCGTGCCTCCTTCCTAGTGCACGGCACAGCAGTTCCTTATCCCCGCCGTAGTGAGTTCCCGCCAGTGCAGACAGCGTGCTTATCATGGGGGCTTTCCTGGAAGCGCGGTCAGTATCTGAGCTCGCCGCCAGCGCCTGAAAAAGAAAGGCTCGTCGCTTTCTGCGAAAGCTACCGCTGGGCCCTTCCTACTCTCTCTCTCTCTCCCTGGCGAGGTGCGGTCTTCTGGACACTGTTCGGTACCTCAACGTCAGAAGCTCGGTGTTGAATGAGGAACAAGTGAAAAGCACCACACGCCTCATAAGTAGGCTCACGGTTGGACTGCCGCTTATTGCATTCGTCGTTCATTTTTGCTCAGGGCCTGACTTCCTATATATTTTACCCGTACATACCCCCAGGTACCTCGATCAAGTATTGGAGAGAGTACTAGACCATTACAGCTACCCCCGACACCTTTAACCACCTCGAATTGGACAGAAGTAGTTGATCTTACGTTTCTTCTACGCTTTTGAAATAATGGATGGTGGGAATACGCCTTTAAAAATCCCCTGCAACATTTTTTCGCATTTCTTTCAAAATCCCAACTATTTTCAGAACGTACTTTTAGAAAGTGCGCCCACTACATAAGTTAGATGGCCACCAATAAAGTACTGAAGTAAAAAATATACTGCTTTACGGACATCATCATATCACCATGATCAGCATTGTCATAATCATCATCACCGTCATAATCATAAGAATCGCCGTCATCATCATTGTGTTAGTGTCCACAGCAGGACGAAAGCCTTTTCTATGTTCGGCCCACCTCTCCTGTCTCGCGATGCCCTACAGTACATCTTTTGCCTCCGAAATTTCTGATTTCATCCCTCCATCGAGTGAACGATATTCCTGTATCCATCAACGCACATCAGACAACCAAGAAACTGGTTCAAAAGATTTTTCTCTCTTTCTTGGTACGGGAACTCTTTGCATGCTTGAGCGACGTCACTCAATCTATATCGCGGCTATTGGCCAAGTTCAATAATGCTTGGTGTTGGGTTAGTTGGTATCTAGACATAATGGAACAAATAGCGCTGAACTTAACACGACGACCACGGCATAAAAGAAAAAAAAAGGACGCACGAAAAAAGGTGACAGGGGTATTTATATGTTGTCTTGATTGTTAAATTTCTCACAGTTGCTAGTAGCGCATTTTCCGTCTCATGTGTTTTTTTCCTTTTATGCTGTGGACATCGTGTTAAGTTCAGTGCTATTTGTTCAATTATATTGGCCAACTTCGTTCAAAGCAACAAACACATTCGATAGCCACTTTAAGAAAAAATCACAACAAAAAGAAAGCAGAAGCTATGCGTATACCGCAACTAGCAAATCGCACAGTGCCGCTCTACGTTGGCGATATAGCTTTGGAAGGGAGGGTTATCAGGCGCGAAGGAAAGAGTGAAAGCGCTTTATCGGCAGTGTTGCACGGTACCGTTAACTAACTCGTGTGCAAGCCAATCGTTTAGACAGCAAAACGCCTTCTACCCCTTATCTTCTTATCCACGCCGTTACATGCAGTACAGTGGCGCGCACACACGCGAAAGATAACTTCGCACAACAATGGTACTGTGTTGCGTTCCGGGTCGATCCACGCTTACACTTCATACAGCCGGGGGCACCTCACGATCCGATATCCAAGGCGAATGGGTTTGATTGATTGTGGGGGTTTAACGCGCCGACGCAACGCAGGCGATGAGGCGCGCCGTAGTGGAGGGCTCCGGATTAATTTCGACCACCTGGGGATCTTTATCGTGCGCCGAAATCTCGTACACACGGGCGTTTTTGCTTTTCGCCTCCATCAGAAAAGCGGCCGCCGCGGCCGGGAATCGAACCCGCGACCTCGTGCTCAGTAGCGCAACGCCTTAGCCACGCGAATGGGTTTCATTCGGCTCTCGCTAGAAGAGAGAGGGCGTGGGAACGACCCGTGCCATGCACATTACAAATATGAAAGACGATATGGTCTTTCTTGGGCTACCTAAACGCAGAAATTTCTGTCTCTCTGCCTGCCTGTGACTCGATTCAGCCACCCGGCCAAAGGGAAATCATATTTGCCCAATAGTCTTATATACCCACACCCAAATCTAAACGTCAAAGTCCGGTGTCACTGTTCATACTTGTCAGCATGGTTGAAGAAGATCAATATATTACGTAAATCTAAGGCAGAAAATCGATACACAAGAGGTATGTACAGTGTTCCTTTATTGCAAAATTCATGAATGCTTGGTTTTTGTGCTAGAAAATGAAATAATAAGCCAACGGCAGAAAACCATTACCTGCTGTTGCCAGCGCTACCTCCTGGCGTCATTTAAGAAGTCAAACGTCAATAGCAACGAAAGGTTCCACTAGATGGGATACACGTTCCGCTTGAAACGCTCGCGCAGTAGGGAATCGTGGTTCTACAAATGTTGTAGTAGGGTGCCTTAATGCACGCGCGTCTCCGCCGTATGGCAGCGCTAGCATCGAGGCACCCGACTTGGAGCAGTACAACATGGTAAATTTAAATGGACTTGAGCAAGCCTCTAGCGTGTTATCTTGGGAGGAAGGAGACGGGAAAGGAACAGCATGAGAGGTGAGCGGGAAAGAGAAGGGAGGTCTTTACTTGGCAGGGGCGCCAGTCAACTACCATGTTTCGCCGACATTTGCAACGAAAGGAGCAGATACGCGGCCAATTTTTACGTTAGAGATGCCCACAATGATCACTCCGCCCGTATAGCAATGCTGTTCATTCAAAAATGCAATTCAAATTCAAATTCAATTTCGAATTCAATTCAATTCAATTAAAAAAATTTGGGTGCTCAACGCGACGAAGCTACACCATGGCTATAAGGCGCGCCTAAATATAGATATAGATATAGATATAGATATAAATATAGATATAGATATAGATATAGATATCGATATAGATATAGATATAGATAAAGATATAGATATAGATATAGATATACATAACGATATAGAGAGTTAGGGGGGCAGATGACATCAAGAAGTTTGCGGGGATAAATTCGTCGCAGTTAGTACAGGAACGGTATAATTGGAGATCTGTGGGAGAGGCCTTTGCCCTGCAGTGGGCGTAGACAGGCTGATGACGATGATGATGATACGTATAGCATAAATAGTTCACTCAGATATATGCTCACTCTATCAGCGGCGATATCAGCAATATTTATTTTCCACTGTCAGCATGTATTTTCCATACATAGTTGATTTTATTCTTTGTATACGTGATCGCTATTTACGGAACAAGCTTGCACAGCAAGCCTCAGTGCTTGTGTTCGTGTTAAAAAAACAATTTTATTGCAAATAGCTTAGCAGCGATGACAATTGAAATATGACAATTTATGGTTATGGTGATAATGTGAGAAACAAGGTCTATTAAGGTACGTACGTGCCAGTGGTCTCTCATTGTTCAGGAATTCGCGTTTTGTACTTGATATCGTTATGGTTCTAGTGGGTGATGGTTTGCTGTTACCCACTTTCATGCTACTCATTTAAACACCTCGCTTTGAGGTAAACGGTTATTCCTGCCCCAGCGGGCACACATTTGCTTAATTTCGCCAGCATGCGTGAATCCACCGATGCCAAAAAATATGGTTCATCTAACTCCAAAAAAGATTGTGTTCTTTCCCGATTCCTTTTTTTGTCATATTTCTGTCAACATTGAATTTATTTATTCTTTTCCCACTTCTCCCTTAACAAAAGGCCGTACTACCATTTTTTTCGTGAATAGAAGGGCTTCTGTACAGGGTGAAAAGGTAGATGGTTTCTGCACTTGTTGGGATTCTGAGTAGTACACGAGGCCAAACATTTCTTTTTTAACACTTCAATAGGCAAGGTTGTTCAAGGTACAGCCACTTTCGAAATGGCGTGCAGGTGAAAGGAGGTGTCATTTACTAATTACGCGGCAAAACACCACGCGTTATAATCCGCCCACCCCCCAGCGAGAAATATCCGGTATACGAGGACCACAGATACTAAACACCCACACAAAACAATAAATCAGAGTTCGAAAAGAAGCGACCCAACCCTTTGCGGTGTGTGCTAAATCAATGCTGAACTAATTAACCCCGCGTAATCTGAACCCTCCAACCTCCCTCTTTGCTAGCATTCGAGAGTTTCTGGTCGATAGTGACTTTTTCTGTTCAATATACAGGCTCTTCTCATATACATATTCGCAAACTATAGGGGCGTTACTTAAGGATCTATTTTATCCCCATTGCTTTTCAACGTCCTTATGAGAGACATTCCTTTTCTCCAGGATGTGACAGGGTATGTTTAGGCTGATGATATTGTGTTCCTTGCGTCACCGAACTATATTCATTTATTATATTTGCTATATCTATCTCCCTACCTTTCTGTTGTGCTGCTGAGCCCAAGGACGTGGGTTCGATCTCGGCCGCGGTGGCGGCCTTTCAGAAGGAAGCGAAAAGCGCGAACGCCCCCCGTGTGACAAGGTTTCGGCGCCCTTTAAAGATCACCAGGTGGTAGATATTACCGAGCCCTCCACTACGGCGTTAACCAAAGTATAGCTTCGGCACGTTAAATAAAAAAGAAAGCCATAAGAATTGCCCATATATGCTTGCTTCAAAGCAAGTTTAGTCTTCTGACGCGCCTGCTACGTAACACCCTTAACCCCTTCCCCCATCATAGTATTCATTCCCCCTAGTTGCTCTCATGATCAATACAAGGAAGGTTTGCTCAACTGAGTGCAATTTTCACGCGGTCGCACTGCTTGCGCGCCATCTGTTGAGAGCTTTTGTTTCTGCTGTGCTCCTAACAGCTCGCTCCAACATGTTTTGTTTTAGTGTTTGCTTTTATCTCACCTCTCGTCGACACCATTTTTAACGCGTTGTCTTTTTCATAAGCTGTCGTAAAAAGTGACCCAATGTGCATTAATAATTAAAAGAACGCTGGTACTCTCGGGCATGCATTTATATTTACATCAAACCTTCCTGCGGTTTCATTTGCCCTGAAAATTGCGGAGATTTATGAGCAACTCCAGGAGTTTAAGTAGATTCGAACGGTCCTGCCTATACATAATTTGTGTTGGAGCATTCTTTCACTTATTCTTTGGCCGTGCAGACAGACAGACAAACAGACAGACTAAACTTCCCGTTTTTGGTAGCCGAAAGAAGACTGCAGTCTTTATAAAAAACGTGTACACACGGTGCACCGTCAATTTCTCGGGGCCACGCCCCCGTACAAGCCCGCTCCTATACCGAAGCTTGTTTACAACGGAGAGGACCAAAACAGAGCGCGCCAACAACCTTTACCCGACTCACGGCGCGCAAAGCCACTCCGCAATCACGAACCACGCATCCTGTTCGGCCCAGACAAGGCACCACCGCCGCATTACAGGGCCAAACTGGGCATGCATTGCACTGCTGACACTGTTTCTGGTTTCTCACGCATAACGAGACCGCGGCCGACTCGACCGGCTCCGCGCCTCCCGAGAACCTACCTGCAAAGGCCCTGAACTTCGACGTCACAGCCAACCGGAATACGCCCTTCTGATTGGACACCGGCCAAGGAAACGTCATCAAAGAGGTCGCGAAGTTGAGAATTCATTGGCGACGTGTTGGAAGGCGAGCAGGTGGAGGCGAGGCCTGCTTTCAGACATTACGCTGGCACCCTGTGTAGGGACCTAGAGAAAGCAAGGTGAAGGTCGAATGCAGAGGGGGGCTGCCTCGCATATCGCCGATCTGGGAGCGGCGAGTGTAGAGGCGGAGGGTGGAAAGTGGGGATCTGTGACGTGTCCAGTCACTTAGGGGGGTAATTGTTAAGTATCGCAAGGGTTGATATTAAAAGAGCCGGCGGAATCGCGCGGCCCTATTTGGTTGATGATCGCGTATTACCGCCACCACCAGGGGGCTCTGTTCCAAGGTTACGCGTTCGGAGGCCCGCCTGCGGGCAACGCTTTTCGCGGCGCCTTCGTTCCTCGGTGCCCTTCATTTGGGACGGCGGTGTTGTAGCTGCCGGTGTCTTTTCTGGCTGGCTGGCGGCCGCCGCGGCATGCAGGCTCCCCTCCTGCACCCGCCAGTTTGGAGGGGGCGGGAGTGAGAGAGAGAGAGGGAGAGAGCTGTGGTGCGAGTAGCCTAGCCCGTAGTTTAATCGCCCCGTTGGTTCGTGGTTCGCCGTGCCGTGCATTCGAAGGGTGAGGCAGCGGCTAGCGGCGAATCACCCCTGGTTCGCTTGCTCCGATAAAGACACGCGTAAAAGTATGCTGCTTAATTTTGGTTCCCGGTTCGCGAGGGTAGCTCCGCAAGCCCTCGGGAAGAGGCCTGATATATATATATATTGCTGCATTAACGACCCGGCCTGCAAATCCTCTGTTGACTTCGGTTTCAAGACCCAATTTGATAGATGTTCACGTTGACGGGGTTCGTGTTAGTGCTTTAGTCGACACAGGTGCCAATATTTCAGTCATGAGTTCGAATCTTCGCCGCACTCTTCGGAAAGTTATGACGCCCGCGATATGCCGTGCTGTACGAGTCGCCAACGGAGGAACGACCACCGTAGCCGGAATGTGTACCGCCCGCGTCGCAATTTCCGGACACGACATCCCTGTCTTGTTCACCGTCTTGGACACATGTCCTTACGACATAATATTCGGACTGGACTTTCTTACAGAACACGCCGCCCTCATTGACTGCGCCGCCGGGGTTTTACGTCTTGAGCTTCCCACAACACCCCTTGATGACATCACGCCCACTTACCGGCTTTGCGGCGCCGAACATGCTCGATTAGCTCCCAAGGCCATGACCTACGTGCGTTTATCGTCGTGCCCGCCAGTTCCAGATGGTGACTACCTTGTCTCGCCCGTCGCCGATATACTCCTTGAACGCAACGTGACCCTTCCTTATACAGTCGTGACTGTCGCGAAGAACGAAATTGGCCTCCCATTTTTGAACTTCGGTTTCTCCACCCAAGTCCTTCCCCGTGGAATGTCGCTTGCTACACTGATCCCCTTGGCTGAATGCGAAGTTTCAGTGGTGACAACTGACGACTCTGAATCCTCTACGGATAGCCAACGGGACATTTCACGAACTACCGCTGATTTTATGGACATGATAGCGTCGGACCTTCCACCTCCGGAAGCCCATCAGCTCCGTTGTCTCCTAGCGTCCTATCGGGACATTTTCGACTTGGACAACCGTCCGTTGGGCCAGACTTCCCATGTGACACATCGCATAAACACTGGTGATGCGACCCCTATCCGCCGACGTCCATATCGTGTCTCCCACGCCGAACGTACCGTCATTCAGCAGGAAGTCGAGAAGATGTTGCGGAAAGATGTTATTGAGCAGTCTTCTAGTCCATGGGCGTCTCCAGTCGTGCTGGTCAAAAAGAAAGACGGCTCATGGCGATTCTGTGTTGATTACAGACATTTAAACAAAATAACCAAGAAGGACGTTTATCCACTTCCTCGAATTGACGACGCCCTCGACTGCTTGCATGGCGCGTCGTATTTCTCGTCCATTGACCTGAGATCAGGGTACTGGCAAATTGCAGTCGACGCCATGGACCGCGAAAAGACCGCTTTTGTAACACCAGACGGACTGTACCAATTTAAGGTCATGCCGTTCGGGCTCTGCAATGCGCCAGCCACATTCGAAAGGATGATGGACTCTCTTCTCCAGGGATTTAAATGGACGACATGCTTATGCTACCTGGATGACGTTATCGTCTTTTCTCCCACGTTTGAGACACACTTGCATCGCCTTTCCGACATCCTGGCAGTTTTTCGCAGAGCTGGACTTCAGCTAAATTCGTCAAAGTGCCACTTCGGTTGTCGCCAAATAAAGATCCTTGGGCACCTCGTCGACGCTACCGGAGTCCAACCTGATCCAGACAAAATACGAGCCGTAAAAGACTTCCCTGCTCCTCGATCGGTGAAAGAAGTTCGAAGCTTTGTGGGGCTCTGCTCCTACTTTCGGCGCTTCGTCAAGAACTTCGCTGAAATTGCCAGGCCCCTCACGGATCTGCTTCGGCACGATAACCCGTTTTCCTGGGGCCCTGAGCAAGCTTCCGCTTTTTCAACACTCGTCAATCATCTCACTAATCCACCTATTCTGGCGCACTTTGACCCTTCCGCTCCGACCGAAGTCCACACGGACGCGAGTGGACACGGCATAGGTGCTGTACTGGTTCAGAAACACGCCGGTCTCGAACGAGTGATAGCGTATGCCAGTCGCCTTTTGTCACCTTCCGAGAGGAACTACTCGATCACCGAGCGCGAATGCCTGGCTCTTGTATGGGCCGTGAACAAATTCCGCCCATATTTATACGGAAGGCCTTTTTCTGCGGTAACTGACCACCATGCCCTATGCTGGCTTGCTTCCTTGAAAGATCCCACTGGTCGTCTTGGTCGCTGGGCTTTACGCCTTCAGGACTTTGACTACTCCGTGGCCTACAAGTCTGGTAGGCTCCACAGCGACGCCGACTGCCTGTCGCGTCAACCGGTCGACCAACCTGATACAGCTGACAACGACCTTGATTCTTGTGTCCTTGCACTAACTGACTTTCTCAACATCGCCGACCACCAGCGTCGCGACCAATCATTACAGTCGATCATTGCACGTCTCACCACCATGCCGTCAGACCCTGCATTGAACGCGTTTTTGCTCCGCGACGGCGTGCTGTTCCGCCGGAACTTTCGCGCAGACGGCCCTGACGAGCTTCTCGTTGTTCCTGAACACCTCCGATCTGACGTCCTCCATCAGCTGCACGACGAGCCGACGGCTGGCCACCTTGGCGTCGCACGAACTTACGACCGTGTACGTAAGCGATTTTACTGGCCCGGACTCTACCGATCAGTCCGCCGCTACGTAACGGCATGTGACCTGTGCCAGCGTCGGAAAACCCCTTCTTTGGGCCCAGCCGGACTGCTCCAACCGATAGAGATTCCTTCCGAACCTTTCTTTCGGGTCGGTTTGGACCTGCTCGGCCCTTTTCCTCTCTCTCGTTCGGGAAATCGCTGGATCGCTGTTGCGACCGATTACGCGACCCGCTACGCTATTACGCGTGCTCTCCCCACCAGTTGTGCCACCGACGTTGCTGATTTCTTGCTTCACAACGTCATCCTACAACACGGTGCTCCCCGTCAGCTCCTTACCGACCGTGGCCGGTACTTCCTGTCTCGGGTTGTTGACGACCTCCTCCGCTCTTGCCACACGAAGCACAAGCTGACCACCGCCTACCATCCCCAGACTAATGGCTTGACGGAAAGGCTTAACAAGACCATCACCGACATGCTCGCGATGTACGTTTCCGCAGACCATCTGGATTGGGACGTCACTTTGCCGTATGTTACATTCGCATACAACTCATCCCGCCATGACACCGCCGGTTATTCACCGTTCTTTCTTCTCTACGGCCGTGAACCCTCTCTTCCCTTGGATACCCTACTTCCTGGTGCGACACCTCTGGCTACCGAATATGCCCGCGATGCTGTCGCTCACGCTGTTGTCGCCCGCCAGGTTGCCCGTGCCAAGCTCGCGGCTTCCCAGTCTTCCCAGAAACACCGCTATGATGAGCAACACCGCACCGCCCACTTTACGCCCGGCTCCTTGGTTCTTGTCAGCACCCCTTGCCGCCGCATTGGTCTCTCCGAGAAACTGCTGCCTCGCTTCAAAGGCCCCTATCGGATTAAGCGTATGGTCACACCTGTGACGTACGAAATTGTTCCCGCCGCTCCTTCCTCACCGTCACTGGACCCATCAGCTCAACTCGTCCACGTCGGCCGCCTCAAGGCGTATTACTCAGCGGCCCCACCTGTTCTCTGACAATCGATTTCAATAAGCACCGAGACGGCGCTTCTCCGCCGGAGGGGGGGTCATGTCACGGCCCTCTTGACATTTCACATGGCAATGCACTGGATCACCTGGTGGTCAATCCATCGTACATTTCATCTATGGGTACGTGCCGCATCAGTGGGTCGCGCAAGGCAAGCCGAAGCGAAGACGAAGAGGTCGCGCAGAGACAGACTGGCTCGAGCTACGCTGGTATCCTCGGCTTCGGACTATACGCCTCATTCTTTGAAAATAGATCGCTTTTAAGCACAGCGTGTAAATAGCCCGCATCTGCCTCGTAACATATATATATATATATATATATATATATATATATATATATATATATATATATATATATATATATATATATATATATATATATATATATATATATATATATATATATATAAGGTTAGTAGAGACAGAGACACACGAGGAAGGCGGCGTAGAAAATAGAAATAAGTTTACTGACGTTTCAGGAAGAGGAATTCCTTTCTTCACTCTTCTACGTCTTTCTCGTGTGTCCCTGTCTCTACTAACCTTATTTTTTCGCGCTTTGTGTGAGTTTTTATCTTTCCAGACTATATATATATATATATATATATATATATATATATATATATATATATATATATATATATAGACGGAAATAAGGGTTGGCAGTCAACTTGCTTCTTAAAGAAAAGCGGAGAATGCAGATGGTTATTGAAACGGGTGAAGAATTTTTGAAAGACAGAAAGAAAGTGTTGAAAAAAATGCCCCCCCCCCTCCCCACCCCCGGGTTGGATCTGAACCCACGAACTCTAGAATACTCAAAATACCTTCACATAACATACCTTACCTTCATAAAAATACAACATACCTTCACATAAACACCCGAGAAAGTGGAGGGTAAACAGCCCCGACGGTACACTCTTAGGCAAAAAGGACTAAAAGTTCGTCCTTTCGGGGACTAACGGCCTCTGCCACAATCATTAGTCCCTTTGGGGACTAACTGCGAGGGGACGAACGGTTAGTCCCCCAATCGGATGGTCCGTTCCGATACTCCCCAAGGATGAACTGCGTAGGGTGCAGAAAAAAGGAAAAAAACATCGGCACCGGCAGGGATCGAACCCCTGACGCTCGGAAATATACACAAGGAACCCGACGCGCTATCCGCTGGACCACGCCGCTTTTTTTTTTATTACCTGCTTTGACATTTGTACAGCACATCACACATCATGTCATGTAATGATCTGTCAACCCTACTTGGCTGACTACATGGCTTTAAAACTTTCTAAGACAGACTAAATCGTCAAGCACAGGCAACCACCCAGGGGGATCATCCTCAGCACGAAACACTTCCCGTATATACTGTACGCTTTCAATGAAATGTTCCCTGACAGGCCGGGCATTTATATCCGCATTCCTCACCGCCATTATCGTCCTCCATATACTATGAAGGCTGAGGAGCATGATCAAATCGTACGGCACACCGCCCTCATTTTTTTCAGGTAGGAACCGAATTCCACGCGGCGTTATGGGTAAGTCTTTAATTCTCTAACGTACGTTGGAGGACGTCCCAGTGGAACACTGGGTCCCAACAGTCGATAAAGACGTGGTTAATAGTTTCCGGCTTTTTGCACAGTCTGCAGTCGGTTGTCCACGGCACAAAAATACCTCTTTCTGCTAACCAAGTATCTACGGGAAGGGTTTCACTGTGTAGTTTAAAAAAAAAGGACTTGGGTGGTAGCTACGGTAGATAATATTCAAGTGTACAGCGTGTGGTTCTGTGCATAACGCAACAGATACATTGCAACTGGTGCCCGAATTTCTATCTGTGCAAGCGAACGTGACCGCGTTTTGCGCCTTGCGCTTAGCGCTTTGCTAGGTTTAGCGACTATTGCTCAGTTCGATTCGAAGTAGAGCCTCACAACCGTAGTTTTTCTCGTAAATAACAATAAACTCGTCGTCGCCTAGTTGAGATAGGTAGCTGGGCGATCGGACGACTTATTTGTTTCCGCACAAATTAGCGCAAGCTAAGTGCTTTCTCAGTGTTCGATACATATGTTAAGTGCTCTATGTAACGTATGTGAAAGGTGTCGTCTGTTTGAGTGTCAGAATAAGGAAACATGCCATATTTTCCTGCATCGGCGAAAGCGAATTCGGTGTTGCTTAGCCTGAATTCTTCAAATTCGCGTCGCTAGACGATTGCGACTGGGAAATGCAAGCGGGTTTTACAGCAGTTGCAGCATTGTCATAGCTTTGGTGCCCAAGACAATTATATGCACCGAGTGTAATGATAACTTCGAGACGCTTACCTGTAGCGAGCATTTTTGTTTTGCAGTTGTCATCAGCAACACGCGTTTTTTCTCGTCTGTTAAACATATACGTATTCATTACGCTCAGGAATCCACTTTTGCTATTGTCACTAATTTTTGCGTTACTGTTAAGGCACTTGAAAGCTTTCATTGGCCGTTATTACCTCGCACGAATTGTATGCAACACAGCGTATCAACATAACCTCGCCGGGAAGCGTATGACAATCGCGCTTCGCCGCTCCTTGCCATTACCCGCCGCTCTACTAACTAGGCGATTTTCTTATTACTAACATCAATATTTTCTCCGGTGGCACCATCTAAAGCACCCAGTGACTGCAATGGCTTGTGTTTTGGAAATATAAAACTGTTCGCAGACATATGCGCGAAAGGGCAACGACGACGCCATTAGGGGATTAACGACGCAGCAAAGAGACTAACTGCATGCGTTTCGTCTTCCCGTTACTCCTTATAGATCGGCGGGGACGAACAGTTAGTCCGAATTTATGCACACGGCACGTACTCTGCCGCAGATACTCCCCTTGAAGATGAACGGTCGCCCGCGAAGACTAACGGCTGTATTTTAGTCCCTATTTTAGTCCTTTTTGCCTAAGAGTGTAGCGTAGGGGTCATTGCACCAGACGCGTATTCTGGGGGTCGTGGGTTCGGATCCCACCCGGCGAGCATTTTCTCCCCAATACGACATGCGGCTTCATGCTTTATAGGATTGCCTGGCCAGTGGGGGGTTGAGGCCGCCACTGATGAGGGCCTCGCCTGTGTTCTTAAAGAGAACTGCTCTGCACAGGCCTCCGGGCATACTTGTATTATGCAGCTAGTTTCTACTGAAGGAGGACGAAGTAATGCGTAAAGAAACGCTGCCTGTGTGTGCTTGCTAGTGGAATGGTCAACTAACTCTTCACAGGAGTTCTATGCTATCTGCAATTTAAATGACGCCCAGGGAACCGACGGTTTTACGTGCGAGAAGCTGTACGACACTGGGCGAGCGTGTGACACGCTACACGTGGTGCTTGGCAACCAGTGAAACGCACGAGTTAATTAGGTCGTACGAGCCGAACGCGGTGGTTAAGAAAAAGTAAGCGGAGCAGCGTCGTCAAGGGCAGGAAGAGATAAAAGCGGGAGTGTACAACGAATAAAAATGTAGTCCGTAATACTGGGTGACCAGCTGCTCCAATCTTTACGACGCAGAGTGGCTCTACAACCACGCGGACATCGCTTAAGCGAAGTATGCCTGCTTGCGTGAGAGTAGCTGCCCACCATCGGACGAGCAGAGGCTGTTTGTTAGCAGCAAGTCAAGCCCACGCTCGTATTCTTGTTATTTCCCTTTTTTAGTTTTATCAGACACCTCAATCGCAATGACCAAACTGGGGATGGTTCCCACGAAGTTCGGTTGGAAGATCAGACTAGAATTTGTTTTGTTTAGAGGGCAACTTGAGCGGGCTACCTCCAAGGCACCCCCCTTGGTCTGAGGACCCCTCACTCCGACAGGGCGCCCTTACATCGGGCTTTCTGTTGACAATAAAGTTCGCTCAAACAATCAATAACAGCTGGATTTCGTTACAACGTACACTGATGCAGCGAATTATCGGCTATAGCGAACTAGAACCAAACTTTGGTTGGTGACAATTTTTTTTGTAACGAAACCGAAACCGCGAGCCACGCGCGATATATATGCTGTAATGAAGAAATATTTGGTTCGCACGAGGCTCGAAAGTTAACATAAAAAAGCAAGAGAAGAAAATTAAAATATAACACAATTATTTTGAAGACACTTAAAAAACTCCAGATGTCCAAAACTGCACAAGTAGAAAGGCCGTTTTGTGCATAAAAACTCTGGAAAACTTAATCCTCCCCAGAGCTGTGAAAAGACACCAGACAAGCCCACATCCGTCTTCAAATAAATAACAACGCAAGCCTGTTTTTTTCTCGAGAAACTTCGAAGTAAAAAAAAAAAAAAAAAACGTCATTAAACAGGAGGACCTCTGAAATACCGTATGTGTCTGAAATAAACGATGTGCAATGCACAGTGTATACACATGTACACATTCTTTGATGAATCGCGACATTCGTGCTGGCAGACGAGTGTAAATGTGCAACAGCATAACCGACATCGTAACGTGGTACTACTAGGCGTTCCTCAGGGAAGCGCACTAAGCCCGGTGTTGTTTAATGTTGTAAAGGCAAAGTTGCTGACCTTGCTTTCCTCCGCTGCTACACGTGGCACTCTACGCCGATGGCATTTGCGTTTAGTGCAGCAGCCTTTGTTCTTTGTGGATTCTAGACTACATTCTTGTAAAATAATTCCCTTCTGTAGTGTCCCTTAAACAATTAGAACAGCAGAAACACCTTTCCACCCGGAAGGACAGAGAGAGGGAGAGAGGGAGGGGAGAGAAAGGGAGAGAGGGGAGAGAGGAGGATACGAAGATAGATGGATAGATAGATATATATATATATATATATATATATATATATATATATATATATATATAGAGAGAGAGAGAGAGAGAGAGAGAGAGCTTTTAACGGGAACTGGTGACGTCAGCCCTGCCAGTTTTCAAAGAGAGAGAGGGCTTGCTGCACCATATGGGGGCTGACTACAGTGATGAGGGATGAATAATGGACATTAAGGGTACATCAGCGAAAGGGCGAAGAAAAAACGTTATAAACGGCATACAAAAAAATGGTGCTACCAAAGTTCGGTGAGAAATTAAATTTGAAAGGGAAATCGTTAAGGTAAACTCTGAATCAAAATACAAAGTAAACGGCGCAAAGGATGGGAAGAACACCAACCAAAGAAAAAGAAATAGATAAACACGACAGCGAGCCTAAGAGTGCCTATTTCGAGACACTTCATTCGTCGAAGTAAAATGAACAGCCAGACTTACTAAACGCCTCCAGTTAAGGTACATAAATGTTCCGTCTAGTAAGGCAACAGCTGCGTCGCGGAGTCAAACGTGCGGCGGGTGTAAAATGACATGTGTGCGGATCGCGCAAGAAATAACATTCAACTGAGTTCCAGCCACTCACCGCACAGGAGTCGGCCTTCGCGAACTGTAGGACTTGGGAGCCGGGCCGTCTTCAGAGGTCACCGTGATCCGTTACTGAAAGAAAAGCAGCTGTTGGCGTGACACGAATGGTACAACAGTTAAGTTCAAAGCTAAGGTATCAAGCGCGCAAAAAGAAATACTTAGTTTCTGATTCACCGGGAACCATGCACAGGGGATTTGGCGCCAGATGCGTTGACTAAATAGTTCAGATAGTGGCCATCGCTTCGTGAGAAAAATCTATGCACTACGAAATTCGGTGCACATAAATTCAGCTACTAAATAAAACTACAGTCGATCGTTCCGGCTGGTACGGATTAAGTGTGATTCCGCTCGCGTAACAAATTTGTGTTGACGAACTTAACTTCACTTGACACCCCCCTCCTTTCAGCCCCACTGCCCCAACCTCCATCTCCAAGCTGTCCAGTTTCACCAAGGCTTTGAATGGTCAATAACAACACTTTCGCCGACGCCTCAAACCGCGAATGCCCCGGCGTTTTGCGAAATTACTCTGTGATCTTGCTAGCTCAAAAAACTGCCTGAGCCTATGCAGGGCAGTGTTAAAAGATTCCTATGTCTCTACTAGCTTAACGTCTGTTGAGGTAGAAGGGTGGTTCGTACACTGCACACGTTTCGGCACACAACAAGAACACATTTCCCTGTTTACAAATTATGCCGTCCCTAAGCAGGTAACAAAAGGGAAGTTGGATCCGCACCGCCATGCCGAACAATCAACAAGAATACTTTCAATAAGAAATCACCGGCGCAATTCAGTTTCAGTGACATCGGATGCCGTAGCAAGGGTTACAAATGCAATAGTTTCTGGCAAGTAAGAATTCATCAGTTTTCACAAGAAGTCGCATCTTTTCGCTGGTGACGTTTGCCTGGATGCAAGCGAATGTCTGTCTGTATATGTACATCGTGACAACCCGCCACCATCATCGTGACCATCGCCGTTATCGTCATCCTTGCCAAGAACCGTATACACGTACAGATCTAGGCACCTATTTCTCGTCTCCCAATTTTCGTATCCCGTAAACCCCTCTCAAGAGCGCCCCGACCTCTGAATAAATGTCTTGCCTTAAGACGATAAACTGATGATAAACTATAAACTAAGACGATGATAGACGATATGATAAACGATAAACCAAGACGATAAACTGAGCCCTTGGCTCTGGGACCTCCTTCTGTATTGTCCCTCATGTTTACGTTATCAATGAACAAATAAATCTTTTTTTCTGATTCTGATTCTCAATAGAAATACACCCTCGTTTAAGCGGTTATTCGTTAAAAAGCGGGTAAGGTTTGATATCCCTGATTTGCACTTGGGACCATAACAAAACTTCGAATAAACGACAATTGGGATAAAACTATTTTGTTAAATACAACAAGTTTTCTCTACATACATCTGCATATTCATCCAAGATATGACCGAGTTACTACGACACGCACACCGACACGCACGCCTAAAGCCGATCCAACGTACGTTCATGACACCGCGCAATCAGAACGACCCTACGCGTCCTTGAGCGCCCTTACGTCTTTCAAACAGCTTCAAACACCACCACCGCCGTAGACCGCCTCGAACCGCCGATCAAACACCAGGGATGAGATCAGAGGTCTTCAAAACACGGCTCTTCCAGGGACAATCACCCACGTACCCGACAAGAAATGCCGCCCATGACCGACCAGCGATTGCATCCTTGTGGTGGAATGCTTACGCCGCTGGGGTCATTATATAAGCACTTCCGCCGCTATGCCCACTGGCCACGAAGGGGCAAGATATGCTCGCCCTCTGACTCTCTCCCACTAAACGGCGCTGTCCAGGCGTTGAAGACAGCACTTCGAAACGGCCGCTTAGGGCCCCGTTGGCCGGCGGACAATGGGCCATCATGGCCGGGCAGCGGCTGCCGAGTCACGCTCTGGTGATCACAGTGACCAGCTGGGAGGCACCGCTGTCCGTTCTCTCTTTTTCATACGAAGGTTAGATCGGCGTCCACTTGCTGCTACTGCTGCCAACCTCCCTCATCGCTTCCACCTCGTGAAAAGAACCGTTCCCCGCACCAGAAAGCGTGTTTTTGAAGACGATAGCATTTCTTGGGCGACCGAACGCGAAAGTTTTGGTCTGTCCGTCTGTCTCTTCGGCCTGTTTGAAGCCCATTCTACATAGCGCGAATTTCGCGTGCGAATTCGCAGCCGCTGGTGTGGCACAATATTCTATTTTTCTATTTTCACTGCTGCGGCAAATTGCCAAATGCCAGACGGCGCTCACAGGAGAAGTTTGACTGGTTCATACATTTGTCAATTTACCACAGCAATAAGGATAGGCGGTTTTGCCGCATGAGCGGGGCCGCAGCGAAATTCGCACGCGAAATTCGCACCATGTAGAAGGGGCTTGAGATGGTGCGAATTTCCCTGCGAATTCGCCGCTGCGGCGCCGCTCGTGCGTCAAAGAGATCTTGTTTCATTCCTGCGGAAAATAGCCAAACTGTGAATGCCGCCTGGCATTTGGCTATTTGCCGCAGCAACGGAAATAGATGATTTTGCGGTACGAGCGGCGCAGCATCGGCGAATTAGCAGGGCAGTTCGCACTATGCAGAACGTGGTTTACAATTTATATTTCCCAATGCACACGAAACCTTCAACTACAAACATAGGATACAGAACACATATGTACAATAGCTAGCTGTACCCGCCGCGGTGGCTCAGTGGCTAAGGCGTTGCGCTGCTGAGCACGAGGTCGCGGGTTCGATTCCCGGCCGCGGTGGCCGCTTTTCTGATGGAGGCGGAAAGCAAAAACGCGCGTGTGTACGAGATTTCGGCGCACGTTAAAGATTTCCAGGTGGTCAAAATTAATCCGGAGCCCTCCACTACGGCGCGCCTCGTCGCCTGCGTTGCGTCGGCGCGTTAAACCCTACAAAAAAAAAACAAAAAAAAACAATAGCTAGCGGTATATACAGACGCTGAGAAGTCTCGTACAATCGCGTTAACTATACGTACACTAGGCACAAAGCTAAATTAAGTCTATTCTATCCCATACGTAGTGGTGTGCAAAAACTAATTGGAATAAATATGAGAAACGTGATACTGCAGTGTTATATTCGTTTGAAAATTGGGGCTACTCGCCACCTCTGCACGCTGAACGGCAACAAAAGCGTATGATCACTGTCTAAGCTACTCATGCCCGTCACGGAACAACAGCACGACAAGCAGGCCAGAACTTGTCTGTCTGTCAGATAGACAAACAGACAGACCCGCAGGCCCTGGTTCAATTCCGATATTAAGTTAACTGTGTTTTTTATTTACCATTTCCAGAGGGAGACATTTTCCGTACTAGACAACAACAACAACAACAACAGCAACCACAACAACAACAGCAACGGCGGTTTGTTTTTGCACAATGCGGCAGTAAAGGAGACCATGAAAACAAAAGGCAAGATTATTTTTTAAAAGGACTGCGTCGTCCCAGTTCCCGCGGCGCTGATTCTATCGTGAACTTCAAAACTGTTCGAGATAGTAAAAAAAAACATAAAAAGCAGTGGCGACTCCCCAGCCACATTCTGGCAACGTCTTTATGACGTCACAAAATCTTGTTTGTGCGACTGGCGGCCATCGACCTGAGCTACACGCAAGAAACATGACAGCATGGCGATTGTAGTGGGCATCTAATTTTGTTTGATCGTAGCCCGTGAATGCGAGCGTAGTTAAAGGAGCCATGAAGACAAAATACAAGTTGGGTTTAATAGAAAGACTGCTTAGTCCCGACAACAATAATACCAATATCATCGCAATCTTCGAACAAATAACGGAGATATTAAAGAAAATGTGTGAAGCAGTCGCGACCCCCTAGCCAATTTCCCGCAACTTTTCTATGACGTCACGGAACCTTGTTTGTGCGATTGGCGGCCGCCTAACTGACCTGTCGCGACGACACATGACTGGACGTCTGTAATGGGGCCTCTAGTTCCATTTGACCGCATCACTTGAATGCTAACGTGCAGTTAACGCACTGAAAATTATGTTTTATTGTTGGTCCGTGTGACGTCATTCTTGCTCATAACACGTCACTGTGGCGCAAAATTTGAAAGTTTTTAAATACTTCTCGCTTTTTTTTTTCGTTAGAAAACATCTTTTGTGGCTCTAATCGAGCTGAGTGAGATACTGAATCCTAGTTCTTTCAAATTAAACGAAGTTGTATTTTCTCTTCATGGCTCCTTTAATGTTAACAGCCCGATAACTATAGATTTAAAACTGAGCCATATTACGCCACTCCTGCCCATAATACGTCTCTGCAGCGCGAAATTTGAATGCCTCCCAATATTTCTTGAATTTTCCCAATTAAAGAAGCGTCTTTCGTGTCCGCAGTGGAGCAGAGTGAGTTACCAAACGCTAGTTCTTTGAAACTGAACAAGTTTGTATTCTGCGTCATAGCCCCTCTAGGCCTTTCTCTTTAACACGTACCGTAAAGTTCTTGTATAAGCAGCATCCACATTTCCCACCCGCTGTCTAAACCAGTTTCCTCGCGCGTACAGCGAGAATCAACGTCGCCCGGTAGGGAAACAAACGAATCGGTAAAAAGCGATGCACGCCAATCGTTGCAATCCACTTCCCGTCGAACCAAGAGTAGTCAGCGAGTGCATCGCCCAAAACCCGTCAGCGTGGAGAGAAATAAATAAACAAAACAAGAACCGCCCGTGTAACAGATTCACACGGCCGCGACCCATGGGAAATTGATCCGGATCGTAGCGAAGAGCAATGTTTTTTCTCTCGTCGACTCCCAGAGGAAACAGAAGCGGGCGCGGAAAAAGGAATCGGCGAGGAGGCGGCAGCGCCGCTAACGGCGGCAACAGCCGACGTCCTTGGCCGCCGTCGACTTCGGCAGTCGTCGAAAAACTAACGACTCCTCACGAGTCGTTCGAGGTCAAGGCCTGTCGCCTCGCCGGCCACGTTCTCTCTCACGTGACGTTTCCATTCACGAATATCGGGACCCGTCTCGTTTCTCGTCTGGGGGTAGAAACACGGGCGTGCCTTTTAGGTGCGAAGCACCTTAGGACCTCGCTTTTTCCGTGCCTTGGAGTCCGTGTACACAGTGTTATAAAGCGAATATGTGTATGCCAGCCCACCTAAAAGGTTGCAGGATTGGATTGAATTGGGTTTAAATTGGATTGCGTTGAATTGGATTGAATTGCAATGAACTGGATTGGATTAAATTGAACTGTATCGGGTTGGATTGGATTGTAATTGTGTATACTGTACACATGCGTTGTCACTCATTTACATGCGCGAGTGGGCAATGCCACGGGTGATTTACGGTAAGAACGATCCCCAGTGCTTCGCCCACTCGTCATGATTCACTTCGTGGCGATGAGTGAATTGTAACAAAGCGGCTCGTTGTAACCCCGTTATAACGAATCGCTTTAGTGGGACCCTCACTTTATTCGAAGCTTTTCACAGCCACGACTGTAATGCAGGGAGTGCAAATACTTCTTGGTTTTAACGAACTGCAACAGAATACCGTAGATCGTAAAAACTGCAACAAAATACCGTAAATCGTAAGAACTGCAACAAAATACCGTAAATGGTCATTAGAGAGTTATAGAAGATCGGGGAACCGGTTCCCATACGGTACCCGGTACACCTACGCATGCGCACAAGTTCTTCCTCCTTTGCACACGCGCTGTAGCGCCGGTCTCCTACCGGTACCGCACAGGGACCGGTTCTCCGCTCTGCTGTAACTCTCTATTAGATAGTAGAGAGTGTTAGCACTCCGTATGTTCCGCGTTGTACGTAGTTACCGTGTTGACCGGGACCCGTCTGGGCACTTGGGCATTCGTCGCGGTAGGGGGGACTAGTTCCGCGGGCCGGCCCTCGCCTTGCCCGTGCATTCGTCACTGTGGGGTGCGCTTCCTCGCCTTTCCTCCTCGCCCTTCCACGCGCGCAGGCGCAGTAGGGTCTCGGTCAACACGGTAACTACGTAAATGACGGAACAGACGGACTGCTAAAACTCTATTTTTCGTTTACAGTGAGTACCGTCCGGGAGTACCGTGTGTACCGGGACACGACGGGGAATGTGCGCATTCGTTCCGGTTTCGCTGACAGGCGGCCGGCCCTTGCCGTGCCCGCGCATTCGTTCTGCTGAGAGTTAGCCCGCCTCGCCGTGCCCGCGCACGCATGCGCAGTCGGGTCCCGGTGCACACGGTATGCACGGAACATACGGTACACCCGGTAAGCTAGAACTTTCTATTATCAGCAACTCCCAGGATTAAAATTTCCAGTTTATTCGAAGCTTACCGCGGTTCTAACTTCAGGTGTAGAGAGAGAGAGAGAGAGAGAGAGAGAGAGAGAGAGAGAGAGAGAGAGAGAGAGAGAAAGACAGACAGAGAGAGAGACAGAGAGAGAGAGAGAAAGACAGAGACACAGAGAGAGAGAGAGTGAGAGAGAGACAGAGAGAGATATATATCAAATGGTCCCTGCTTTTAACGAATTACCGCTTTTAACGAATCGACTTCCCTGTCCCAGGGGTTTTTCACGGCGAGGGCTTACCATAGCTCAGTCTAGCAGGTTCAAAACGTAGGAACGAAGTGGGGTGGGCTGCATTCCCCAAGAACTCTAACATAATAAGCAATAATCTTCGTCGCTAAAACTAAAGACATTACGCAGCCAATGCGAAGCCCCGTGATGATTTCTGTGACACCTCAAAATAAAATTCGAATGAAATGCCTCGAAAGAAAATTAAGGTCAGCGAGCACAGGACAGAAGTACTGTAGGAGTAACGCGTAGCGATATGAAGGCAGCGTGTTGAATTAGCGGGAGAACTCGAGTGCCAGACATGGTAGCTCAAATTAAAAGAAAAAAAAAGTGGAATTAAAGACAATGTGGATAACTGACAAACCGGGGGCCACCAGGAATCGGAGTGGCTACAGAGACGGAACATAAGAAAACTTGGTCACCAAGTGGTAGCTCGTAGACACGCCTTTGTCCGTCCCGCAGTGGACATAAAAAAATTAAACCCGGTCCAACCAATGTGAAAGCTGCCGGAAGTGCAGAGCAGTGATTCGCCATAATGGGCTGCAGCGCCGTTATCCGCTCGCTGCTGCTCCCCAGTGCATTTCAAATGTCCCGCCTTCGCAGTGCTCGCGCGCCCCCTTTCTGAAACTGCGCCAGCGGGAGTTCTGTTCTTTTCGCGCTTGCTTTAATTCCGTATCCTGGAGCTGTTTTGCGACATTTCGAACGCGCCATTTTTTTCTTTCTTGCGCGGCCGCTTTTTTCGCTTACTATCGTAAAAACCAACCCAAGGAGCCTTCCTAACTAAATGAACGCGGGCGCTGCCAGTTATATACACAAATTTTGCATGAAATGTGCCTTCAGTTTTCTTTGCGCTAAACAACTGGGATATGTATGACAAGCTCCACCGGTTCACGAGGTTCGAACGGTTATGACTATTTAAACCGCGTGGTCTTCGGAGCCTCATCGTGACCCCCTGACGACGGTATACATTAGGCTCTACTTGGGTCCGTTATTAAATCGCTGCGCCACCTGATTCCGGCAGCTGCATCGACCGTTAGCGACGACGACAAAACGAGCTCATAAAGTGCTTTGCACATAATACGGTAATGGTGAGAATAATTATCAACATCATGCAATGGTAGTGTGCAATATATTAAACGTTTAAAACTAGGCTGCTTAGCTGTTTCTTACAGAGCATCTCCGGGGTATTTAAAGGAGCCATGAAGAGAAAATACAACTTCGTTTAATTTGAAATAACTAGGATTCAGTATCTCACTCAGCTCCATTAGAGCCGCAAAAGACGTTTTTTTTAATGAAAGAAAAGCAAGAAGTATTTAAAAACTTTCAAATTTTGCGCCACAGTGACGTGTTATGAGCAAGAATGACGTCATACGGGCCAACAATAAAACATAATTTTCAGTGCGTTAACTGCACGTTAGCATTCAAGTCATGCGGTCAAATGGAACTAGAGGCCCCATTACAGACGTCCAGTCATGTGTCGTCGCGACAGGTCAGTTAGGCGGCCGCCAATCGCACAAACAAGGTTCCGTGACGTCATAGAAAAGTTGCGGGAAATTAGCTGGGGGGTCGCGACTGCCTCACACGTTTTCTTTAATATCTCCGTTATTTGTTCGAAGATTGCGATGATATTGATATCATTGTTACCGGGACTACGCAGTCTTTCTAATAAACTCCACCTAATTGTGTCTTCATGGCTCCTTTAAAAGTAACCTGAAGTTCACAGGTCTGGACTCTGACTTTTCACGGCGCTTCACCCCGTCCCAAAATATCCAAAAAACGATGTGTCCACCCACATGCAACGGGAGTCGGGAAACTAGACGACCGACCAAGACAGGTGGACCTCATTGCGAATTCACGACGCTCTCATTAAAGCATCTTTCTTCACAGTGGTCCGCTACCCTTAGCAGGCTAATCGTGTTACTGCCTCCCTTCACCCGCTAAAAGCCCACTGAACCACCTGCGAACAGGTGCCAACCCAGCAACTGCTCCCGAAGCCACACCACGTCCCAACTTCTTTCGCACGGTTGGCTTGGCTTGGCTTGGCTCCGTGCAGTGTTTAGGCGCGAAGACAGACGCCAGAAGCTGACCGAGTCGCTGCCCTTGGTCGCTGCCCGTTGCGGTCTGTAAACGCACGTGTCCGCCACGCGCCCCGTGTGAAGCTCCGTCGCAGCAGGTGCGTATCGGGGACTCCCTCCAAGATAAAAATGCCTGGACGATGCGTTCCTTCACATTCTCTTGATTCAGCGCGATCTTGGCTCCGCGCACTTCAGCCAAGATGACGTTTTGGCGTTTTCCTTCGTTTTGATAAAATCCGAGCGACTAAGTCAAATTGTCAGTTTTTTGGGCGATGACAGCAAACCAAGCATCTGTATATCAGGCGTGTGTTTCTAGACAGAACCAGAAAGGGAGGAGAGAAGGTTTCGGTGTTGTGGCTTTTCGGCTAATAAGGCATTTAGAAGATATAGCAATCTCCGTATTTCGTATTTCCCGCGTAAGCCACAACCAGATATATATATATATATATATATATATATATATATATATATATATATATATACATACATACATATATAGGGAGTAGTAGAACTTTGAAGAAGGTAGAGAACACAAGAGAAGAAAAACTTCGAACAAGGTAAAAGCACGATTGTGGCCTACGTTTCAGCAAAGAGAACTTGCCCTGAGGAAAGCAAGTTCTCTTTGCTGAAACGTAGACCACAATAGTGCGTTTACCTTGTTCGAAGTTTTTCTTCTCTTGTATATATATATATATATATATATATATATATATATATATATATATATATTGTGTTTTCTTCCCGCTATAACACTCGTGGGGAAGGCCTCTTTTAATTATCCCGTACACAAACGATACTGGCCACCTACCTTACGGAAAGGAATTCGTACACACAGTAAACCCTGTTACGGTAAAACTTCACTTTAACACTAAAGCTTCGCTTTAAAATAAACCGACTCATTTTTTTTCGCCTCTCTCGAGTAAAACGAGGCATGAAGTTACCACCGCTGCATCGACTTTTCTTTAGCCCGATTGGAATAACGTATCGCAGTACCCAATTTTAAGGCGAGAGCTTTAGACGTGCAATCAAACGAGAAAAGAGTCGTCATCGTCGGAGTCAATACGAATCGATCAAAAATGGCCGCCGCTGTGAAGATAAAATGAATGAATGAAAATACGTTTCGCTTTGTGCGGGATTAGAACCCAGGTCTTCCAAGAGGGAGACAGGTACGTTAGAGGGGGAACAAGAATTGACCGGGTGCGGGACGCGTGACAGGTGAACGTGACCGCACGTGAGTAGAATAGCTGCACACGGGCAAGAGGCCTGACTCTGACTGGGGAACCTGTTACGTGAATTGCGGTCAGTCTGTTCGTCGCAATAATTCCCGCCAAAAGACAAAAGAACAATGAAAGCGAGCAAAGAGACGCAAACACTATGTAGCAGTAATGAAGCTGATAATCGACAGACTTCCGCCTTCAAAACCCATTAGCTGGCTTAATTTGCCGAGGTATTCTTTTAGGTCAGTTATTGTTACGTGACTCGTGTCCAGGAGAGTTATATCCAACACAACACATCCCCACGACATGCCATTAAAGACAGGTTACTCGTCTTCAAATAATTCTTCCCTGCTCTTCGTGTTTCGATTCCGAATAACTCGGGCGTGGTGAGTGGCGAATTTTTGTTGCCAGCGCCTCGAAACCGTGTATTACACGCAATTTTTGAGCTTCCCCCAAGTGTAAACACAATGTGCCAGTGTCCGTAGAGTAACGACAACCATTCCGAAAGCAAGAACAAAGTTGAGCGCTCCTCGGTGGCGCGGTTGAGTGTGACGCAACGGGCGCATTATGCGCGGGATTCTTCGGGCCGCGACCGCCAATGGCTGGCGCAGCAGCGGTCATCGGCTGGCATAATGGCTTAGCCGGAAAACAGGGGCGCGTTCGCGATGGCCTCTAATGGGCAGAGCCGGAGCTGCCGATGCCCTCCCAAAACAGAATGACGCGTAATCGCATAGGTGAGCTCAGTGTTACGCGGTCTTTCGGCGGCATGCCTGTGTCAAGTGTAGGGCTTGAACATACAGTGAACGCCACGTCGCTTCCGAAAAAAGGAATGCCAAGAATGACGTGAGGCGTCGAACAGCTATTTTGACTAGTTCCACACTGGGGATTCGCGGGGGTATTCCTCTCGTCCATTTTACGTCACCGCTCCCTGCCTGCCTTGACAGATCGGTTGATTTCGAAGTGTTCGTTCGAAAGGGACTACGAAGCCAAAAATCAAAGCCCCTTTCCTAAGAGAAAGATGGTTAAAACGCGTAGCTTTCTCCCGTGAAACCTGAGTGAAAGTCAAAGGCCAAAATCCGAACTGCTTCGACCGTGTAGGAATGGCACAATAGGATAGACGTCGGATTCATAACACAAGAGACCCAGGTTCGATTCCGGCTTCCGGAAGCGCTTTTGAAACAATTAGGCAATACAGTAAGGGCGACGGGTGAAAGGGTGGCGTTTCACCAGACCCTTTCTCTCATTCGCCTTATGACGTCACAGGAACTGGTTAATGGGTTTGGCGGCCACCGCCACGATGAACCGTCAACAAAAAACGTGATTGTGGGATTGTTGTGGTTTGTCTGGTTCTGTTTGACAGCGCTATTTCAAGCCTAGCGCGGAGTCAACACACCGATTACTCTAGTTTGACTATTTCTCCAATCATGTAATTGCTGGCGCTGCATAGCAAAAAAATATACCAGTTTCTTAGCATTAGTGAGTGTTTTTGGTGACAACAGTATCGGCCAGAATTGAGTTGCCCGAAAAAGGTTTGATCTTACATATAAAAGATGTATGTTATATTCATGACCTTTTTGTATTGATGATCGGCGTTAAATGAAACGCGAACACAAAAATATGAACCTGTACGCACAAATAGAGCGATTTCTTTCCATGCAAGCCAAAATGACGCGTGGCTTAGTTACAAAAACAAAGTTGGGAAAAGTGGATTTCCAATCATACCAACAGCTCTACGAACAGTAGTTTTCAATTTTGCACGTTCCGGTTCATATTTTCGTGTTCGCGTTTCATTTGACGCAGATAGTACATTTTGAGTGTTTAAAGAGTCGCAATAATAATATCGGCGCCTTTTAAGATTGACAGAGGAAAAAAAGCCCACATTTATTCTAAACCAGATGAACTAATGCGTGAACAACAGATTACGCTTGCACTTCTAAACGGTGATGCGCCCAGGCTCCGAGTCGAGAATCGAATCCACGGTTAAAGCCAGTGTTTCTAAATGACTAAAGAATAAAATTACACATTCCAGTTGAATGCCAGAAATGATATAATCTGTGTTACTGAAAGAGCGACTACGTCTGCTGGTGGTCTTTCCTTTTTCAATGAAACGTGAGCTATTTCTTTCACTCAAAAGAAGAATATACATCCAAATTTGAACCAACGCATGCTGCCGGTGATTACATATGAAGCGGAAACTTAGCGCCTTGCTAAACAACTAGAAAGCAAACTTAGGTTGGTTTAACGGGCCATGGAACGAAGGATGATAGGAGTAACACTTCGCGGCAGGAAACGAGCTTCCTGGATCAGGGAACAAACTTGAGTAGATGATATCTTAGTTGAAGTAAAGAAAAAAGAATGGACATGGGCTGGCCACGTAGTGAGACGAACCGATCTCCGGTGCACAGTTAGGGTGACAGGGTGGATACCGAGAGATATAGGTGTAGAAAAAGAGGAAGGCAGAGGAAGGAATTCGGGCGCAACTTATGTACTCGAGCAGCATAGGGCAAGAGTGGTTGGAGGTCAAGAGGAAAGGCCTTTGTCCTGCAGTGGACCTAAGTAGGCTTTTGCTGCTGCTGCTGATGATGATAAAAATCAAACCCCTTTCTTAAAGGGACAGACAAGCGATTTATGGCGAGTATATTATCTTTATTTCAAATGAAAGGGCATCACTTAGAACGACTTAACCCAAAAGGATTCTGCTGATAGCGCCTTAAAATTTTTGAAAATTTTAAACCAACCAGACATGCGTGTCCCGCCAAAAGTAATGCTTTTCTTTAGTAAGCATCTGTTCTGAAAGTTCGAAATGTTCGGAAAAGTTTTTTGGGCGAGTTGACATTGATAAGTGCAACCAAGTCATCACACAAAATATCACCGTGAAGAAGTTTATAAAGAAAGATAATATCAGCTCGCATTCGTCGACACCAAAGGGAAGGAATACTTTTCAGACAAGACATGCTGCCGTTTGCGTCTTCTTGTACATGACGAAAACGGTGCTTAAAGATAGAAAGGAACTTATTTTGAACCCTTTCGATACGGTCACTATTGGGCTTGCAAGTTCCATTCCAAACAACAGAACCATATTCGAGAAGAGGAAAGCAGAGAGCCGAATACAACTTTAAAAAAGGAAGGGGACTTTCAAACTCTCTAGAATACCGGCAAACAGCACCCAGACATCGAAGAGAGCGTCCGGTAATTTGTGTAACGTGGGAAGAGAAAGTCAGAGAAGAATCAAATAGTACTCCCAAGTCCCGAATTTCGGTCACCCTCGGCAGTGCAGTGCTTGCTATTTTATAGGGGTATTGCAGCTGTTGAGTTTTCCTGCTATAGGAGACAACTTTCGTTTTTGAGGGGTTCAAAATTAATTCGTTTTTGGCGCACCAACGATGGAAGGACACTATATCAGCCTGAATAGAATTACAGTCCTGAACATTACGCACTTCTCTAAAGATTTTTATATCATCAGCATACAACAAGAAAGAATAATTTTGAATGGCAGGAGCAACATCGTTAATGAAAATGGAAAAAAGAATGGGGCCCAGAACGGAGCCCTGGGGTACACCACTGGTTGCTTCGTACTTAAATGATGTTTTACCGTTAACAGTTACATAGCAATATCGCTCTTGGAGATAGCAACGTATAAGACTCACCAAAGAAGCGTGAACATCTAACAGAATGAGCTTGGCAAGCAATAACCAGTGGTTGAATACATCAAAGGCCTTGCTCATGTCCCATAGACAGCATCAAGCTGGCTTCTAACAACGATTGCTGGGACAGCCTGCTCCATGAAGCACGCGAGGTTTGTGGAAGTTGAGCGACCACGCATGAAGCCATGTTGATTAGGAATGAAGACGTGTTTAGGTGAGAAAGACAAGACCGTATGAATAGACAACTCGAATATTTTAGAGGCAGAACAAAGGAGCGAGACTGGCCTATAGTTCATGGGGTCAGTTTTTGGGCCTGACTTGAAAACAGGGAATACACGAGAGATTTTCCATGCGCGAGGAAACTTGCCAGACCGGAGACAGTTATTAAATATTAAAGGGGCACTGACACAAACTTTTGAAGGTGAGATAACTTCGGAGATAGATTGGTGGGAACACATATACATCATCTGCAAAATATCAGCGGCGAATACAGCCTAGAACATATTTAAAATCAATTTTAAAGTGTGCGAAACGCAACCGAGCAGCCAGCAGAGGACCACGCGCAATCGACATCACGAGAACGTTGTGTAAATAAAGAACATCCAAACACGTCACGAGTTTGTGTTTGGCGCTTCCGCACTGCCGGCGTTTTTCGACGGCTCGCCCGGCTCGCCGCTCCAATCGGAGGGCCGGAGGGCGGAGCTTCTGCTCTCGAGAACGAACGACCCGATCGTTGGAGGCGGAGGCGCCGTGATTTCGTCAGCTAATCGGGCAGCTGGCCGCGACCAAAGTTCTACAGCGATTCCAGGCACTCTGTTTCTATTACTGTTTATTACCATTGGATGCGAAAACGCGCCGGAGGCACGAAAAGCCCACTGAGCTAGCCGCACGGTCGCTGTGCAGGCGGCGGCCACGGCCGCGAAGTGGCCCAGGCCGGCGCAGGTAGCTCGAGTGATAGCTTGTTACCGCTGCACGAAATTGTCCCCAAGTCCCGACCATGGTGGCTTACATGAGAAAGGAGTTAATGATGCGATGGCGGGTTGCATTAAAAATTGTCATCTGCACCGCTTATGAGAGCGGCACTCGAATATCCGCCGCAGTGCAAAGCCGAACACATCTGTAGGCGGACCTGTAGGCAGACCGGCCGGCTGCTCCCAGCGCGCGTCTTGCCACCCACCGTCTCGAGCGTCGCGCGTCGTTCTTTAGCCGCAGTAGCACTTGCACTCGCAGCGCCTGCGTCACATCCAGGGTCGCTTTTTAATTAAGCGCCACACGAGATCAGTACGTGGGGGCATTCGCAGAAACTGCCGTCGATGCGGATTCGACAGTACTACGGCGGCTCTGCTCTGTGATATCCCTCCGACGGTCACATGGCCAGCTTTGTTCGCACAAAATCCACAAAATCCATCGTTTCGCGGCACTCGCTGAAACCGAAACTGCGAATGGCCGCATTGAAAATGCCTCTAATTAAACAACCGTCGCACGCTGAAGCAAATGAGGTTTCTACAGGTTATAAGTAGGTCATTAGCTACATATCGCAAAAAAAGAAACAAGATGCAAAATTTTTGTGTCAGTGCCCCTTTAAGGTGAACACAGGAACAAAATATTTGCATATGTTTTCAGAATTGCAGCAGGAATACCATCTGGCCCAGAAGAAAACGAGGGCTTTAGCCGCTTGATGCTGGTCCGCACGATGTTCTCATCCAGTTGGAAACAACCGGAGTTACCGCCCTGGTGACAAGCGACGCTGCCGTCATCACTACCACCGCTAAGCCCAAAAAAAGAAGAAAACTGACGATCAAAGCAGTCGGCCGCATCTTCGCTGGTCTTCGTGTCTCCGTTTATCCTCGTTTTTTGTGCGCAAAAGTTACAGCTATGAACTGTCACCAACTAGCCCGCCTTTCAGTGTTACCGCATCTGCAACCTCATCACCGCTGGAATCTAGTAGACGAACAGATTCTTTCATTGTACTAAATAATAATAATAATAATAATAATAATAATAATAATAATAATAATAATAATATAATAATAATAATAATAATAATCAGCATCAGCATCATCATCACCATGGTCGTGGTTTTGTGAAACCTACTGCGTAAAGTTGGCTTTCTTGTAGAGAGTTCCTGTGCAATATCAAACGCCATAAGTGAGGCATACAAGATTCGCTTTAAAGAGCAGGTGGCTATACACTGAACCTTGAGGGATTAATCGTTTTGTGAAGCACGCAAATTTAGCTTTTCTGCAATCAGTGAGGTATAGAAAGCTTAGGTTTAATAAATTCCTTTTATTCGGGAGTACGTGGGCCTGGTGTTTGGAAGCGAAGCGATACCAAGAAACACGCGAAGCGAAGCAAGAAGCACACAAGAAGCGAAGGAAGCGAAGCAAGAAACACGCAAAAAGCCAAGAAGAGAATGAACGCGACACAGCCGCTCGCGTGCTGCTCAAGGTACCCATTGGCATGCCGGGAGAAGACTGCACGAAGATCCGGAACACGAAAGCTTCAACGACACGCCCGAACACGTGCACAGCCAGCCGCCGGTCACGTGGACACCGCCGGCCGGCAAGACGCAAGAAGTGTAGTACAAGGAAGGAACCGAAAACTGGGTTGATAAAACGAGTAGCTCGGCACCCCTCAAAGCCTGTGTTATTCCCAACAACTTCGCTTGCCATCCACTGTGCTGGTATTGTCAGCGTAAATATAAAAGTGGGAGGAGGGCGGGGTCAGTAGTGTACTTGCCGCAATGCAAGCCAGTTCGCGCGTTAATTTTCAGAAATGATACGATTTCACGTCATTCGGGTACATCTCCGGCGAACGGTCCCATCTGCTTTCCAAATTTCCCGCCCCTTCGCGTTTTAAAGGGAAAGCTTCGAGTGCCGCTTTGTGCGACAAATCGGCGTTGTCGTTGGCCGATACATAAAATTGCCGCTGCTGGAAAGAGAAATGTAATGTAATGTCAAGAGTTACGTAATGCCTCCGGGCCTGCCTTTAGGGCTTCAATAAATTAATTGAAATGAAATGAAATGAAAAAAGAAACACATTTCAGTTCGTCCGCGAGTTGCACCAGGACCTCCAGAGTTGAAGCTGAGTGCGCTACCCACACGCTCCACAATACTTTTTGAGCGGCCGAACGAGTTATCCTGGTGCGTTCCGCGTGACGGGTGCACGTGACCGACCGCACGCGAGCAGAACAGGTGCATCATCCCAGCCGCGGACAAATCTGATTCTGGGGGAGCGGGGGCGTCAAGTGTCGCTAGTCCGCCTGTCGAAGTAAATCGCGCCAAAAAGACGAAAAACGAGAACGAAGAAAGAGATGCAAACATGATGTAACTGTAAAAAAGCCGTTAGCAAAAACGAAAGTGTTACACGAAAGTGTTACACGGCGGTGTTACGCGGGAGTGCGAGCGCCGTTGGAAACCCAACGGCGGTCGGCGCGAACGGAGGTCGCCGGTCTCCGTTCCGCTGGTTTCCCTCCGTTCCGTCGGCAGATAGGCACGACGGCTGCGCCCAGCACCGACGCGTCCCCGCTGAAGGCGAATACGCGGGCGCAAAAAAACGCTTCGTGTGGTTGGACACCGTCGCTGACGCATTTGCTATTTAACTTGGGGTAGGACAGTGGTGCTGCAGTTAGGACAAGCGATCGATCTTGAAATGGAACGCCTCACCGCGACGAAAACACAACAAAGGCAGCCATTTGCAACGCCACCGATTGGATTGGATCGGCTAAATGAGGTTCTTTACTACTTTCGCAAAAAAAAAAAATTGTTGCGAAGAGCAAAAGAAATACAATGTGAGACATGTAGCGCCGAAAATAATTAGATAAAAAAATTTGGAGTTCGCGAGGTAAAATTTTAAGTCTCGTGATAAATAATCCGAACGGAACTGAACATGGAAAGTGTCGTGTGAGCACAGCCCCCACCGTTCAGTTCCCAAGGCCGTTACGGCATTCAACTGCCGTTTTCGTTAACAGCCGTTGGAACTGACCGTATAACAGGGGTATGAAGTGCTCCGAGGAATTTTTCCTTGCCGTTATCTTCAACGAAAAGAGAGCGGAGTGGGTCAGGGAACAAACACGTGTTAAGGACATATTAGAAGAAATTAAGAAGAAATGGGTGTGGGCATGTAATGCGAAGGCAAGTTACCCGTGGGTAATTAATGGTAACAGAGTAGATCCTTAGAGAAGGCAAGCGTGGCAGGGGTCGGCAGAAAGTTAGATAGGCAGATGAGATCAAGTTTGCGGGGACAAACTGGCCGCAGTTAGCACAGGACGGGGTAATTGGAGATCTACGGAAGAGGCCTTTGCCCTGCAGTGGGCGTAAATGGCTGATGACGACGCCGGCGGCGGCGGCGACGACGACGACGACGATGATGATGATGCTGATGAAACTGGCTCGAGGAATTTTTACTTGCCATTATCTCCAACATTAATGGACAAAAAAAGAGCGGAGTGGGCCAGGTAACAAACGCGTGTTAAGGACATATTAGGCACTTCTTATCACTTCCGCCCCTTTCTTTGCGCAGAAAGATTTCGCGCATGTGCATTTTCTTTAAAATATATGAGCTTAAAACTTCACCTAAGAACGCATTATTCACGCCACCAAGTTATATATCATCCCGCATAGATCATTTGCGAAAAGTTGGCGTGCCTCAATGTCGTACTGCTTCCTACTGCAACTCATTCATCCCTAAAACATCAGCGGAGTGGAACCAACTGCCGTCTTCCTTGATGCTTGTAACCAAGGTTGAGCAGTTTAATAAGCAACTGACTGACTTCTACATGCCGCGCTAAGTTTCAAATTTTTTGCCTAGTGTTTTGTTCGAAATATTATTTCGTTAGGTTTGTTTAATAAAGTCAATTTTTTGTTTGTACCGAAGTGCTACGTTTTACATGTGTAAATCAATATGCCATGAACGTTTTTTTTACTCTTGTTACACAGCTTGGTTGTATCCAACTTTCTTTTGCAATTCATCGCGAATGTTACCGTGCTTTTTGTATTTTTATTGATGTATTCGTTTTTACCACCCCCCTCAATAATGCCCAATGGGCCATGAGGGTATCTGAAATAAATAAATAAATAAATAAATAAATAAATAAATAAATAAATAAATAAATAAATAAATATGGGCAGGGCATGTAACGCGAAAGCAAGATTTAAGGGGAAAAGAGCGGATCCTAAAAGCAGGCAAGCGTTGCAGGGGGCGGCAGAAAGTTAGATGGGCAGATGAGATCAAGAAGTTCGCGGGGTTAAATTGGGCCCAGTTAGCACAGGACCGGGATAATTGGAGATCTACAGGAAAGGCCTTTGCCCTGCAGTGGGCGTAGACAGGATGATGACGACGACGACGGCGATGATGATTATGATGATGATGATGATGATGATGAAAGTGCCTCGAAGAATTTTTCCTTGCCGTTATCTTCAATGAGCCAAATGCTCCTCAGTAAAAGACTGCAGAATGCCAGCGCCGCGGCGAGATCCCCTGCACTAACGACTACGTACGGTACGTGCGCCAGCCAGGATGAACGGCCGACGGAGGAGCGTGTGTGGGCGCGTAAAAAAGCGCGCGTCATTGACAAGAGAGCGGGCGGCCGCCAAGGACATCACTGAGTGCGAGGCCGGAAGGAAGTGCAGCGGAATAACAAACGGGCGGGGCCCTGTGCAGAGATTGGCGTAACGGGAGCACGGAAGAAGCTAGCCGGCGACGATAGCCGGGGAAGCTGCTTCATGTAACTCTTCCGGAAGCCGAGCATCCTCCAGGGAGGCGGCTGTAACTGCGCTTACCCGGATAGGGGAAGCGGTGGCCGGCAGATAGCGAGTGAGTCGTGCGCCGACAGCTGCAAAGCGGAACTCGGATATATAGAGATATATATAGCCGCCCAGGACAATCAACGCAGAGTCGAGCAGCGCTGTTGCTGTTGTTTTGGCTGGTTAGCGGGGCCGTCTACACTGTAGGCTTTCGAGTAGAACTTCATGGAACTGTGCATATTTGTTTGGTATGCACCGAAGTCGACCCGGATGAAAATACACTCTTAATGAAAAAGGTCGTAAAATTGTAGTAACGGCCGTATTTACTAACTCTTTACGAACCTTACTACCCCGCGGTACGGTACGTAGGCTCTGCCACTAGCAATCGTATGGTTAGGAAATTAACTGAGTGTAGGAAGAAGTATGTAAAACATTAGGGTCGTACTTATGACTATGTTATGCATGGCCAGTTAGTAAGCGCATGTAGCTCAAAAGAGTGCTACCGCTAGGACTTTACTAGTGGAGGTAGTAGTGCTTACTGCCTACTACAGTTAGTAACCCTGACTAGTGCTACATTAACTACCTCCCGTTACTAAGTACCTATAGTGTATACTGGCACAAGTAACTTTAGTATTTCCTTAGTGAATGCCTCGACCTTTTTTTAAAAAGTGTATCTCCAGTTGCATTGTAAGATTCACTCTTCAAAATAAAGCTCGTGGCACTTACTAACAGAACACTAACCAGTTACTTGTCTCAGTATAAACTAGGTACTTAGTGCTTTTAGTAATGGGTCATGCATAACCTAGTAAAAAGCGACGCGTGACAATGTTGATCGGCAGCGCTCAGCACGACATAGACACATTCAACACGCACATATCACACATAGACAACCAACAAATAAATTGAGCAAGAAAACCAACGGAATGCACGAGGAGAGCGAGTATAACTTAGTTACATTAGAGATACCTCTGCTCTTCTTGCTTTTATAGCCAGCAGCGGAAAGTCCTCTGTTAGGGTCGGTGGGCTTGTCGCAAAAATCAAATATTTGAGCGATAATTTTAGAATTATGCCTTTTAATATGAGTATATACAAGTCAGCACGTGGAATTGCAAAAACGTTTTAATGGTCATTTGTAGTTGGAAAAAAGCTGTAGTTATCACGTTCACAAATTCACAGAATTTCGTTACTATCAGTGAATGTAAACGAGCAGCAGTTACCAAGTGGACGGTTGATACTGGTAACCATAGCATTTAGGTTTCATACTTAGTGGTAGGACCTATGTACCGTTCTGTAGGGCGGTAAAGTTCGTAAGGATTAGTAAATACAGCCGTTACTACCCTTTTACGAGCTTTTTTGTTAAGATTATTGGTGGAAAATATCGAATGAACAAAAATTTAATAAAAAATTGCCTGAAACATTTTTTTTCCTTTTCTTGCTTTTTTTTTTGTGAGCTTCAGTGGCGATCATATGACTTTCCGGTCGACACTCTTAAAAAAAATCGCTTGAAGCGAACTACAGGGATGTGATAGGGACATTTTGATGAATGTATAATCGTGCCCGCCGCAACTGGTACGCAGCTTCTTACGCACCCTGTTCAATGTATCTTTGTTTTTATGAGATCCATTGAACCGGGAATATAGACCTCTGTGTGAAAAATATGCGGACAGAGGCAGTGCCATCTTTTACAAAGAGATGTTTTTTCTCGTCGGTGGAGAAGGCTGCAGAACCGACGAATTTCCGAAATTCCCGCTCCTCCATGAGACTCCCTAACCGAGGAATGCATGCATTTTCACGCCATTAAAGCGTCGTTTTAGATCATTCGGCCCGAGATAACAGTTCTCCTCGGGTCGCTTTAACCGGAGGCTGTCCTGCCAAACCGCCCCAAAGAGTTCGGTCACACAGCGAAGTATAGAAATACGAAACTCATCCGTCATCCCTCAGAATAGCACTGTTCAGATGTTCGGCCCGCTCTCGGCCCATCAAGGGCAGTGTACTTGCGAATAAATTTCACCGAAGTGGCAGATCATTTGGCGTAAACCTTCCACTATTCTTGTAGATTGACTCCAACTTTTGTTCTACTGATTAATATAAACATTCGTTCTTCCCAAGAACCACCACAGATTGGAACGGCCTTTTCAGCCGCATGTTTCTGTCAGAGAATCCATTGCGAAATTTCCTCAACATGTAAAATTTTCGCTACCACCTGTTCTTATGCCCATTTCAGTGACTTGTTGTATTGATTAATAACTGTTTTGCTTTGGGTCAGTTCATGCTTTGTCTGCTCTATGTACCTGACCTCGCTGTTTGTTTGTTTTTTTCTCAATTGTTCTTTTTTCTCTACTTTTTGTTTGCCTTGTCAACAACGATTATGCAATACTGTATCCCACTCCTCTACCCCACTCCTCTATCCCAATACTGTATCCCCAATCCTGTATCTCACTCCTGTATCCCAATACTCCTGTATTCCAATACTCATTTACCCTACTCCTGTATCCCAATACTGTATCCACAATCATGTGTCCAACTCCTGTATCCCGATACTCCTGTATCCCGATACTCCTGTATCCCAATACTGTATCCCACTCCTGTATCCCGATACTCCTGTATCCCAATACTCCGCTACTCCTTTACCCTACTCCTGTATCGCAGTACTGTATCCCCAATCCTGTGTCCAACTCCTGTATCCCTATACTCCTGCATCTCAATACCCCAATACTCCTGTATCCACAATCCTGTGTCCAACTCCGGTATCCCGATACTCCTGCATCCCAATAGTCCAATACTCCTGTACCCCACGCCTGTATCCCAATACTGTACCCTTCCCATGCTTGGGCCTCAGAAAGGGCCTGCAGTATATTGATATTGCAAATAAAATAAACAATCTCGTAGCAATTTTTAAGCCGAAATTCCGGACGAGTTTTTAAAGAGATGGGAAGGTTCGCGGGCCGCATCCTGCTCCAGAAGGGCCTAGTCTTCATCGACTCACAAAGGCCGTTTCGGAGGGTAGAACAAGCCATCTCGACGGCTCCTCTTTGCGAACCAAACAGAGAATGGGCGTGGCTAAGCGTCGGAGTTTCGGCAGCTCTCCGTCGACAAGCACAGGTACCGAAAAGAAGAGCGCGGGCGTTCCCGAGTGCTTTATTACGCCTCTCTCCGGAGAAGACCGAGAGGCGACCGGGATGACCTCGACCTCGGGTGATAGAAGGAGAATGTCCGAAAGTGGCTTTCGAAAAGCCGAGGTCATGGCGCTCACAAAAGGGAGCGAATGATTGGACGAGAGTGCGCGCGAACGCGAAACGTTGCCGTCCGTCCACTCAGGCGTGAATTGCGTTGAACAACGTGAACTTCAATTGGTAGCGGGAATTGGCTTCAGGAGGCGGTTAGCTTGGAAGTTGGAAGGGGTGCCACACTCTTACAAAAAGGTCGTGACACTTACTAACAGAACACTAACCTGTTACTTGTCACAGTATCCACTTGGTAAATAGTGCTTTTACTAACTGGCCATACGTAACCTAGTAAAAAGCTACGCGTGACAACGTGGATCGGCCGAGAGCACAGCACGACATAGAGACATTCAACAAGCACATATCACACTTGGACAACAAATAAACTGAGCAAGAAAACTAACGGGATGTAAGGGGGGAGCGAATATAACTTTGTTACCTGATGATTACATCTGCTTTTGCTTTCATAGCCATCAGAGGGAAGCCAGAGGGCTTAACGCAGAAATCAAATATTTTTGCGATAATTTTATAATTATGCATTTTAGTGTGGTCATATACCAGTAAGCATGTCGATTTGCAAAAATTTTTTAATCGCGATTTAGAGTGGGAAAAGTGATGTAGTTATTAAGCTCAATAAGTTATAGAGTTTTGTTACTATCAGTGGATGTTGGTATCAAACAAGCAGCAGTTACTAAGCGCACGGTCTAGACTAGTAACGATAGCATTTGGTGCCCAGACAGTTTATCGAACGCCGTTTTATCGAACGCCGTTTCATCTAAAAAAGGCCCGTTTTATCGAACGCCGTTTTATCAAATGCCGCTTTATCGAACCACCTACGTCCGTTTTATCGAAAGTGTGGTTTTGCTGCTTTCATTGTAATTTGCGGGTTTTGTTTCGTTTAAATGGCCATCGTATTAACCTAACCTGCAGTTAGCTTCATTCTACATTGTCCTGCCGTGCATTACACACAAAAGCCTGCTTAGTATGTTGACGCGTCTTTGCCGTGTTTTCGAACACCTTTGTTTTATTCGATTTTCAAATTTTTTTGCGTCTTCATTGATTCATTGATTGCACTCAAGCATGTATTTCTCTCTTGTTTATATTCCCTAACCCCGTGTACAATATTCCTTAGATGTGTATCGGTGTTTTTGGGTTGGTGTTGTCAAGTATTTTCCTTGCACCATAGTACATCATTATGTGATCCACAGTCTCGTCCTTCCCCGATTTTTCTAGTCACGTGGTTTGCACGCGACTTCTACTTGGACCATCTGGTCGCATTGTTTGAATCTGGAGAAATGTCATGCCAAGAATTTCGGAAAGATTAGTGCTACATGAATGAAACGGGGAAGGGGGGGGGGCTAGGAGTTCCGACATTGAAAGCGAGGCCCCAGCACAGGTGGTGGAGTCTAGGAGAACTCGTCACAAGTGAGCCCATCACAGCCGACCCGTCATAGGTGAACTCCAGCAGGACAAGTCTTTATAGGTCATCTCGCGCTTGGGAATTCTTAACGTAGGACAACTGGACAATTGCCCATGCCGTCACAATTTACGTTTTTTCTTAATCACGCGTAAATAAAAGAATACAGGATATCGTACAATTCCCAACTTATGCGTCAACGCTCTTACGCCCCACCTTCTATTCACCAAACCTTACGTTTCCTTGATGGCTTTGGAGGAACACGCCAGACCAAACAGGGCATTTTGTTGGTTTTTTGTGTGCTTTGTTCAGCTAATCACGCGGACCAAATTAGATTTTGTTTGCTCGTTCTCATTTTTTTTCTATTTTGCATTTTTATTTTCAGGTAATCGGGTCACGGCGCTGTACTGAGTAGACGTTCCCTATTTGTCTATTTTGGGTGTTTACTATTTCGGTCTTACTGTTTTGTATGCCTTCTGATAAAAAAGTAAACGAGTATGGGCCAAATGAAAATGAACCAATCTGTACTATGGTGACTAATTTTGTAACTACCTTTTTTCTCGTTAGTTCTAAGCAAGGCATCCAGAACAGTAGGACAAGAATTAGGAGTGCAAAAATGGGAAGGTAAATTTGCTACCGTTCCAGTTAGGTTTTTGACATTGGACTTACAAGCACCAAGCCTTGCTTGTGCAGAACAGACGTGGCGAAATAATTAGATTGTGTGTCGAGTCAAAAGCGGTGTTTGCATATAAGTACCAAGCATTTGAGGCATTCTAGTCTATAGGCCACAATGCCGTGATATGCTTCCGATCAGAGGGGGTGACTCGAGATACAAGGGGATTCGTTACGGCAGTACCACCTACGCAGTGAACAGAAAAAAAAAGTGGAGACGAGACAATTCTCGCGCACCACAAAAACAAAAAAAAACACGCTGGAAATAAAGGCAACTATAAATACTACAAATTCTGTTAAATAGGCTCGCTGTGAAAAGATTTGCAAATTACATACCGAGGAGGAAATTAAAAAAAAAACGTACTGCAAATTTTGTTTCATGAAAAGGCGGGGAAAAACACTTTCGATAAAATGGAGTTCGATAAAACGGCGTTCGATAAAACGGCGTTCGATAAACTGTCATGACCCCATAGCATTTATGTTCCATACTTGGTGGCAGGACCTACGTACCGTTCGGGGGGTAGTAAAGTTCGTAAAGAGTTAGTAACTAACTACAACCCGTTACTAACTTTCTACTAGCATTCGTGTTAAGAGCGCATACTCTAAATAAGTTCGTTATGTGCGTGTACATGCATGTACATTATTACAATTTTCTTATACAGTAAGCCTTCGTAACAAAAGACCCTGGGGACAAGAAGCTGGCTTCGTTATAACCAATACTTCGTTAGAAGTGTATAAGATCTTCTCTCTATACGCTGACATGGGGCCAATGCAACACTTGGAATAAAACAAGATTTCGAATAAAGTGATTTTGGCATAACATGGGTTCACTGTGTATTGAATTGTACTCTCGACACCCAGCTCTTCAGAGCGCAAGTTCAAGCAAATGCCCATACAAATCGAACACGCTGTAGTATGTTGATCCTGTCGGGCTGTTTTTTTTTGTTTGTTTGTTTGCAGAGAAGTTCCTCCTAATAAAAATAGCCTATATGTAACAGGAGTTTATGAAGGCACTTTGAACTGAGCGGGGTAAAAACCACGCGTTTTCGACGTAGAGCGACTATGGCCTGCTGGGTCGCTGTCCTCCGGTATCACTTTCAAACTTTCCGTTCCTTGTAACAAGGATCCTGTAAGGGAGATAAATACCCGAGATGTCTCCGCATATGAAGGACAAGATTACGTCTGAACAAATTAAAAATATGCAAAGCAGTTCTTGCGTTTTCCAGAGGGACCCGGAGATGCTCCGCTCTCTTGCTACACATAACAGTCATTTGTTTTGACCAGAGCTCAGCTTTGGCCCCATTGCCTTGCAATCAGGGTCACAATCAGCCCCCGCTCAAAACGGAAGTGAAACATCCAGTTCCCGCTCAGCGCAGTTCCGGCGGGACAACCGTACGGCGTTTAGCGTCCATTAGCGTTCGCCAGCGTGAACAGGCACGCAGGGCCAAGTGCTTCTAGCGGGCGGGGCGCAGCGGAAGGCTGTCACGAAGATCAGAAAGTGAAGGAGGGACAGGTCGTCCGCGCGCGGGCGCGTGTGTAAGCGCGGGACGCGGGTTGTAGTAACAGGGGTCATTTCCATGAGTGATCGCTTGGTCGACCAAGCGTGGACTCTCCTGCTCTAAAAGGTGGGAGCACCACCTTCCGGCCCCTGGTCGCCGCACGCGCTGCAACATTCCCCTTCGGCGGGCGGCGTTTCTAATTTAATCGGCGAACACGGCGTACCTACCGGCGCGGGCGCGCCCTAGCGGCCGCGAGGGGGCGGTGGCGTGTCGCAGTTAGGCCTAACTGTGTCGAATCCGCGGTCATTCCGTCGCCGAAAGACACGCTCCAGTGCGGCCTCCCCGCGCGAAGTGGCGGCAACAGGAATGGCGTGTGAGCCTGGAGGGGAAGATGACTGCACAGTGCGACGATAAGTTAAGAGTTGTAACCGCTTGCGCCGGGCAGTGGAGGAGCACAAACAACGCCAGCTGCTGAGAGGAACGTGCGTGCGATCCCGGATTCGAGAAAGAGTTGACTCGGCACGGGACTTTCCTGATTAGGCAGAGAGATTGGGCTTTTCCTTCTTCAGTGGCCGTGGCGGGGTGTTGAAGCCGTACGAAAAGTTTGTTATGGTTTTGAACTGCCGAGTGCCGTTGCCTGCGCAGTGGTCGAACCCACGCGAACTAAAGGCCAGTAGCGACAGGAAGTGAAACTCGGCTTCCTGCGATTATAAACGCCCGAGCGGGAGGTTCAAGGTCCGTTCCGTTAACAATGGCGTGTTTAGGTGCCTCGCTGCGTGCTTGATTGTTTCCACGCCTAATCAAAAGATAAGAGGAAACAGTGATTCGGTTAGGAAGAGCAGGGAATCGAAGCGGAGGCAATCCGGAAGATATCACGTCAAGGGAACAAGGTCGCGGGTTCGATTCCCCGCTGCGGCGGACGCTTTTCTGATGGAGGCGAAAAGCAAGAACGCCCGCGTGTACGAAATTTCGGCGCACGTTAAAGATCACCAGGTGGTCAAAATTAATCCGGAGCCTATACGGCGCGCCTCATCACCTGCGTTGCATCGGCGCATTAAATCAATCAATCAATCAATCAATCAATCAATCAATCAATCAATCAATCAATCAATCAATCAATCAATCAATCAATCAATCAATCAATCAATCAATCCGAAAGAAAGAAAGAAAACTAGATTTCTTACGAGTCAGAAAGCTGCATAACCGATAATGATGTAGTGATGTAGAGAGTGGAAGCAGAGAGTAGCATTGAGTGGAAGTAGAACACAAAAATTATTCCTACAAAAAAAAAAAAAAAAGTAGCGTTCGGAGTTCCAGAAAGACTGAATGCCAGAGAACTTTCGATCCGATGTCAGAAGCACCGAAGAGCTACCTTACTGTTAGTTACGCACAAATGTATGGGTAACCAACGGCTCATGTCTTAAAGTAACATTTCCTTCTAGTAAAAAGGGAGCGACGTTAGACTTACGCGAGCACACAGTCTGAAAATTCATTTCTGCGACAATGTAGTTCGGTAGCCGGTGATTTTTCAAGACGCACCTCAATAATATCTTCTTTTGATTTCGCATACCGGACTTCCAATGGGGGTGATCTCATTGCATGACAACCAAAAGGCTATCATCACACTCAGCAGAGAATATTTTCGTTCTTTGTTATGTTCATATGCTCCCTTCAAATATTAAGTTTTTCGTCGTCGTTATTCTTGTTCTTGCTATCGTCGCCATTGACGTTTTTGTTGGTGGTGGTGTTGCTAGGATCCTAAAACTGGGAAGCTGATAAAATGCTCACGGAAAATATGGCCCCGAAGAAAACGGTCCCACTGCGAATGAAGGAATAAATGGTGCTGAAAATATTGTTCATTTATTTATATATTAAAACCTCTTAGGCCCCAAGGCATAACATGGCCTAGGGTAAGGGGTTATTTGAAAAGGTACAAACAGCAAAAAGCAAAAAATAAAAACTAGCAAGTACGAGTTTCATCCTGTTACTTCCGGCATATGTTTCATTTCGTTTGTACGTTCCAGGGCTCAGGGTATACAGCCAACTCATTGCGAGCTTAACATAGATTTCAGGAATTAATACGAGAAAAAGGAACAAAGAGATTGCTTGGTCATGTGCGGAAAGCCCATGCTTTTACAAAATACAGGAAGGGGCTATCCGCGAAACTTCTTGTGTAGGGAGAACAACAGCAGCCTTCGGAGGCACGCCGTTGTCGTACAAAAATAGTACGCTTACAAAAACATTGTCCGCTCGCATTTCAACAACCGTCGTTATTCAGATTTGAGCGTCGTCTTCCTTTGTGTAGCGGCTCGCCGGCCAGCCGTTGTCCGCACGCGTTGGTACATTCACCTGTGGCCGCTCTAAGAAACAGTTTCGCAACGACCTACTCCCACCTGTTGGCTCCTAACCGCGGAGCCCTGCCTAACTTCCAACTGCCCTAAACAACAAGACCTGTACCTTCCACCCTCACCTCCCATCGGCAGTTCTTTTGTCTTTCTCGCCCCACATTGGCCTTGTTACACCACGGTTGCTGACGTCTATGTGCCTTCTACCACCCAGACGATGAATTCTTGTGATGACGTGTTCACCACGCCTCGTCATCTGGTACAGCCTAACAGCTCGGGTCTAACCCGTTGGCGTGGTCCACATGCGCATCCTGTAGCGGATGCTCGAGTCTTGAGACAGGAAGACCCTCCGCGTGCACCGGTTGCTCTTGCTTTAAAGGGCTCGGTCAGAAGGAACTCGGGCCAATTACCAACGGTCATTGAATCTTCCTCGGGGTGCCGACACATATGGCGTCCGCCGCACGCGAGCAACGGTCAAGGCACCCGCTCCGCGGACGGGCATCCTCAAGGACGGTTCCCTGAAGCGGTCGCGGCGATGAGCGGTCACCGACAGTACGTGTCCGCTGCTTCCGGCGACAAATCTGCAACGTCTGCTGCTGCTGGTGACTACAGGGCGGATACACCTTCTGCTGTATCAAAGTTCAGTGTATCGGCCGTCTTTTCTTTTATTTAGATGTTTGGTCCCGACGCTGGGGTTGGGGAACTTTATTTATTGATTTATTCATTACCAAAGAGCCTATGTTTGGGGCATTTCGTACATTTGGAGTAATGACATCATGACCGGGTTCCTTCAATGTTCCTATAAACACGGTAGATTGGTGATAATGGCGCCCTGGTATTGAGCCGCACCAAATAGGCGCGGCTCAACTACGTGCGTTCCCGAGAAACATTTCAGCAGGCCGTTATAAATGGCCATGATATTGCATTTCTGTGACTACCAAGTCACAGTGAAATCATCGGCAACCTCTTGGCTGATGGATCTGCTCGGGCAGGTCATGGCAGTGAAAGCACCATATTGCTACCGCTGTAAAGGACCGATGCCGGGACGCTTCATTCTTTCGCGCGTATACGATTAGCGTTAGTCGAATGGAATACACCGTGAGCTTCTTGAGTCGTTTGACTTGGTTGGTCGGCTAAAACCCTTAAAACTTTAGCTGCTGTCAGGTACAATATTTATAGTAACGGCACGCCGTTCTCTGTGCTGGCGACGCTACAGATATTAACTATTCAACATAAAATATCTCAGTAAGGCGGTGTTCATCACCATGGGAACAGGCTGAACTAATGTGTCGATACGAGCTAGTTGATACATCATGTTAATCCCACTTGCGACGATTGATGAATGCGACCCCGTTTAGCAAAGCTGTTTCCCGCCCTGCTTCGTGATTCGAACATTTGCAATAAAAGAAAAATATGTTACACTAGCACGACAAGAGCAGGTTGAAATCACTCTAAAACACGTGCTACTAACCTGGAAGAGTGCCGTAAGCATTGCGCGTGGCGGGAGGAGCCGGAAATAACGAACTCAGGCAGACTCTTTTAAATGTATTATTGGAGGAAGAAAAAATTCCCCGCATTTCCCCGAGGGGAAGAATGTGAAAGTGCGAATGCAGGAGTTGAATTTGCGCGGTTCGGTAATGTTCGCGAAAGAGAGATCACACACACACACACAACTACAAAGAAAGAAAGATGCATTTATTCACAGACACCTATTTGTGTTGTCATTGTACTGAATTGCTAGAGCGGATGTCAGCTTTGAAATTTCGTGTCAGTACTCCTTTAGGCGGGTGCATTAGCCCTTCTCACGCCCGATTCTTGGCCAATCGCCCTAAGTGGGTATGTGACATGCACAGACACCTATTTGTGTCGTCGTTGTACTTGATTGCTAGAGCGGATCTCAGCTTTGAAATTTCGTGTCAGTATTCCTTTAAGCGGGTGCATTAGCCCTTCTCACGCCCGATTCTTGGCCAATCGCCCTAAGTGGGTATGTGCTAAAGAAATGAGGAACTCTTCTTGGCCAATCGCCCTAAGTGGGTATGTGATGCGGACGGACGGACGGCGGTGGACGCGTGATTCAGATTACTTGGCCAATCGCCCTAAGTGGGTATGTGCTAAAGAAATTGGGAACTCTTCTTGGCCAATCGCCCTAAGTGGGTATGTGGTGCGGACGGACGGACGGCGGTGGACGCGTGATTCAGGGTCGCTTAAGAAGTGCATTCGCACTTAAAATAACACACGTTTGCTTTCACGCCACAACAGTCGCATCAGGGCCCGCAAAGTTTGCGTCTTTTTGTAGACGCAGAAGTACTGGCGCCTTTGAACTCCACAGTGTTTACTATACGCCGATAAACGAACGAAAAGGCTGCAAGTCAGCCTACCGTGCCGCTATCCATCTAGCTATCTACGAAGATTACTTGCTTTTACAAATAAAAGACGTTTCTCCGCACTGATGAGTCCCACGCTGCTCGTTGATTCCTATACGTGTGTGCGCTGTACCCACTGACCAAATAAGCGAAGTGCACGCCAACTCGGTAGCCGGCAGCGGCTCGTTGCCATTCGCAATGCCGAATGTAAACAACCTTAGGCTTTCCGGTTTCGTCAGTGGACTCTGCGGCCATGATTGGCTGACTGGTTTGCGATGCCGTCGCGCGACAAGGGAGCGATCTGCTGCGCCATCGCAAAGCGGCGGCCGGTTCGTCGCTTTGCGACGTCGCAAACTTACGTCTGCGGTTCGCAAGTGAGATCTCGCTTAATGAGGCTCCCGAAATACTTCCAAAAGCTTTAAAAACACGGTGAATAACAATTTGAAGCAGTATATTTGTTCACCACGAAATATCCTAGCCAAATGTAACTGCTATACTATGCCAGGTTACTTATCAATTGATTAAAAAGCTTTTTTTATCTCATTCTCGCTTCGCCTGTAAACATCCGGAATTGCTTCGTGTGCTTACGTGACGTCACAGAAGCAACATCATCCACACAGAAGAAATAAAAACATTCCGTAGGATTTGGAAAAGAAATAAGAACAAAATAAAGGCAGAAACGAGACACACATCTTCTGTGGTGAGCGAATCACTGGTGCCGATCAGTGGTGGTGGCTAGAGCCTTCGCAATGTTACCACGCATCAGGGAAAGAGGGAAAACGTCGTATTAGACCCTCCACGGGAGCCCCCTTCAAGTTTCACTTGCTATCACACAAAGGGACATCAAAGTACACCAGAAGTTTCGACATGCCATTAGATTTAATCCAGATATCTGATTAGATTAAGCAACTCGTCCTACGGAAGGCAAATATTTTCCCAGGATAATAAAGCAGCTTCGGTGGGAATCAGCTTGAATAAAACGAACACAAAAGGAAGAGGGAGTAACACGACACACTGCTGACTATCTCTGAATGCTGACTGCTGAGGGAGTAACTATGTGTTACTCCCTCTTCCTTTTGTGTTCGTTTTATTCAAGCTGATTCCCACCGAAGATGTACCAACTAGCACAGACCAGAGCCATTCTGCAATTAAGCAGGCTCATCGAACAAACTGGACAATCTTAGTACCACTCGCATAAGCATTTTGACCAGAGGACCTTTGCTGGCTGCATCGTCAGCCCCACGCCATCAAAAAAGGTGGCAGACGATTACAGATTGAGTTCTGTGATCGTCTGTGAATGACTTCTGGGAAGTGGCTTCTTTGGGGCCACGGAAATGTTTGGGAATATTTCGGCGCAGCTCTAGGGGGTTCAGGCAGAGCAGAGCAATGCTACGGCAATGAGGATGACTGCTTTGAAAGGGTTTAAGTTGGGCGAGCTGGTAATGATCCATCTCAAAAAAGAAACTGCGCGCAAATCAACCGGGACAGGAACACATGAGGACAACACAAGCGCAGGACAACACTGCTCTTGTGTTGTCCTCATGTGTTCCCGTCTTGTTTAATTTGCGCGCAGTTTTTTTTAAGGTGGCTGCTTTGTCTGCTGACTGTCCTAGTATCCACGAAGACCACGACGAGATGGGTGATGATTGTCAGTGTATGCCGACCAACGAAGCCACATGATGATGATGATGGTTGGTGTTTAATGGCGCAAGGCCAACAAGGGCAAAGAGCGTTTAAATCCCTTCTTCCACATCCACAATCTCCATATATACTTGTCTGGTTAATTTTATCTATCAAATATAGTTCTGTTTGTTGCGTATGTACGTTCAAATCCCTTCCTCCACATACACAATATCCATATATATTTGTCTGGGTAATTTTATCCATCAAATAACGTTCTGTTCGTTGCGTATGTATGTTTAAATCTCTTCTTCCACATCCACAATAACCATATATTCTTGTCTGGTTCATTTTATCCATAAAATAATGTTCTGTTCGTTGCGTATGTGCGTTTGAGTCCCTTCCTCGACATCCACAATATTCATATATACTTGTCTGGTTAATTTTATCGATCAAATAATGTTATTCAGAGAAGAAGTTATTTAATCGTTGACGAAGCCGCATCATGACCTCCAGACAACGCGGCATAATCTATGTTGTTACACATTAAGAAAGGCCGCCACCATACACTTCCTTCTCTGTCCACCCTCAGTGACCAGGAAAGGTCATCAGCATGGAGGCTTCACCGATCAGTGGGGCCATTGCTGAAGGCACTGAGCATCAACGAACTCCCGAGCGTCCTTGGGCAGACCCAGCTTCAACGGAATCCACTCTCTCTTTGCTTCACTCTTCATTTTCGCTCTCGGTGACTTCTTTCCGGGAACATTCTCGTTCCCGTGCCGGCTCGAGTCGGCAGAAAGAGGCCAGGAGTAACTCAAGCCTTCCTACGGGACAACGGTGGCGCTTTATTCGCTACACCTCTCCGTGTCCGTCATTCCATCAGCGTAACCTGAAACCCCGGCTCCTACAAAGCTTACTTTCTAGAAATTCGTTTCCCCTTCGTTCTCTACCAGACAAACAGTTACGCGCGCCCGTGTCCCCCTCGTTTAAGTGGCACTTCTTTGGGACCGCACCTGTTGCTGGCCTCCGGAATGTGATCCAAAAGCGGAAGTAGTTTCTCTTCTTTTTTTCCCCTGCTCCGAGGAGGAGCACGCAAGGAGACTCACCGGGCAGGGAGGATCTCTCAACTTGCGCTTACCCCGAACGCCTCCCAGATAAGAATGCCCATTTATACGATGTCGTCAAAGCAGGGCCGATGACATGTGCAGTAAACATTAGTTATAAGGAGATAACATTCGCTATAAGGGGAAGTTTTTTTTTTGTAGTCCGAACTGTGCGGCGTAAGGAATAAATTACACCCGCTTTTAATAAACTTTCGCTTTCAACGAAGCCAGTTTTCATTTTTTTCCGCTGGACTTTGTGTAACGAGGGTTTTCCGAACGTTTCGGTGTTCTCTTTCAATAGGAGCCTGAAGCTCACTATTTTTCCGTTAACTGAGGGGCAGTTTAGAGAAACGTGCGCAGGTCGCGGGTTCGATTCTATGCCGCGGCGGCCGCTTTTCTGATGGAGGCGAAAAGCAAAAGCGCCCGTGTGTACGAGATTTTGGCGCGCGTTAAAGATCCCTAGGTGGTAAAAATTATTCCGGAGCCCTCCACTACAGCGCGCCTCATCGCCTGCGTTGCGGCGGCGTGTTAAACCCCCCAATCAACCAGTCGATTAGAGATACGTGCGCAGATACGAGTGTACAGGTGCCCCCAAAAGTAAACGGAGCACGGGTTGAAAATTTTCAGCGGATTTCTCCACCATGTGTCTAGCTAGCAACCTTTAAGTGACTTTTCAACAAAGTCCTTCTAGAAAAAAAATCGGGCTGCACATCCTCTATTTATGCTGGCAGCCGCATAAAATAGAAATTATTGTATTTTCACGAAGCCGTGCTCCGTTTGCTTTTTGTGGCCCCTGTGCGGTAACGACATGGTAGGCTACAATGTCGTAGCAGCCTGCCCCGCTGTTGCCCTCGTGTTGCAGTGCTTTTGTCACTTTTCATTGTTTTGTCGTTGTGCTGTTTTGTCGCGTGCTGTTCTGTCATGGCCACTTGTTGCTGTTTGCCAGCGTCCTCCTGCAGGATGCTTAGAAAGATGAAAAATATCGGCCGCATACTTTAATGATCTCGAAGCAGTCGTAGGGGCCGAAGCCCTCTGTTGCGTATAGTATTGCCCCGCATATCGGGAGCAAAAGGGATGAGGGGATAACACGTAACAGAGGCGGGTAAAAAATAAGTGCACCTGCGGTGCACATATGGAGGGCACTTATAAGTGCACCTGGAGTGCACTTACACTCATTGTGCCCTGTTAAGCTCTAATACCACTGAGACAGAAACTTGGAGGCTCACTAAGAGGGTTCAACTTAAATTGAGGACGACTCAGCGAGCAATGAAACGGAAGATGACAGGTGTAACGTTAAGGGACAAGCAAAGAGTGGAGTGGATCAGGGAACAAACGCTTGTTAAGGACGTATTAATAAAAAATAATAAGAAGAAATGGACGTGGGCAGGGCATGTGATGCGAATGCAAGATAACAGTTGGTGATTAAGGGTAACAGAATGGATCCCTAGAGAAGGCAAGCGTTGCAGGGGGCGGCAGAAAGTTAGATGGGCAGATGAGATCAAGAAGTTTACGGGGATTAATTGGTCGCAGTTAGTACAGGATCGGGATAATTGGAGATTAATGGGAGGGGCCTTTGCCCTGCAGTGGGCGTAGATATGCTGGTGATGATGATGACGATGATGAACCTCTCATTCATGACGGACTGTTGTAGTGTGAAAGCTGGCTTTAAGGGGTAAAGTATGACGAACGATACGAGATTGGGAGAACTGCAAGACACCCAACTGGCACTACAAGCGTTGCTGAACTTAAAACCGTCCCCCTAGTACACGGTCGAGGAAAATTACCAGCCGCATGACGGGAGGTGACTTTCATGCCTTCTGTCACCTAGGAGGTGTGTGCGAGTGTGTATGTGTGTTCACTGGAGACGAACCGATGACATCCCTGCAAGCCAAGGCCGAATCTGCACGCTCATCACCGGAAGCCGCTTGTTGCAGCGGTCCCGGTACCCTGCTCTCTTTCTCGTGCTCTCCGCAACCACCACCCTCAAGGTAAGAAAGCCTGCTTACAGCCGAGTCAAAGAGCACGCTACAACAAACGTGGCGTTGTAATTACAAGCTGGAACAATCGTTCCTACGTTTAACGAAGTAGGTTTGCGAGAGCCTGACGAATTAAAGTGCTTGCGAAAAAACTGCTCCAAGGCTTCTCCTTCCCCTAGAAGGCGTTCTCCTCCCCGCCTCCGAGTTCCGAAAATAGCGTGTCGAGGAGATGCTGCACGTTGGAAGAAGATACCGCTCTGCGTCTCACACGCAACAACAAGGCAGGTACCCAGGGCAGCGATCGTTTCCGCTATGCTGCTCCATCTCACAGTCGTCGGGCTTGCTGGCATCGCCGGACCGTTTAGCGGTGCGGCGTCTTCTTTCCCGCCCACTGCTCTATCGTGCGAATCACGCGATCGGAAGTCGAAACAAGAGGAAAAAAAAACTGAGAGTTGGTCCGGGGAAAGACCTATAGCGGAAGTGTGCGTGGAAACAAGTGAATACAATTTGTTACACTGGAGGGGAGCTTGTTTCTTCCTCTACTCTGTAGATAGCGGGAAAAACGACTGGCTGGTTGTTTTGCTTTCATCTGTTTCTTTTATCGTTATCCCCGTGATAACGGTAGCACTTACTGATGAACCAGTTTGCTGGGAACGTGGTATGAACCGCACCTTTATCGTTGACGGGTTACCGCAGCATTAAAAGGTCTAGTAACGACCGCATTAATGGAACCATTAGCATCGACAGGACGAAAAGATGCTCCCCCCTCGGTCATTCTGCCTCTAGGAGGAAATAAAACAACAAGACTTCGGTCAAATGCAGTGCGAGCTAGCGACCGCGGCGTTCACAGCAACTCACGATGCCCACTAATCGCGCGTCGACTGCGCTGTATACACCAGCGCCACGCCCATTCAATAAATGTGAGTTTAAATTACGCGCTTATCAGCCTGAGTGCTGTGCGTTCTAGCAACCATAGCGTGATACTCCGTGGTAGCAACCGAGGCGTCCGCAGCAACGCCCAACGTTTCTCGCACAGTGACGTCACTCCGGCTTCGCGTCCCCCTCTAACACACATCGTCATTTCACTCTCCGTTTGACCTTGTTTCCACTTCACCGTCTCTTCCACCGACGGAGAGCAACGTGCTGCGTACCGCTCCAAGAGTGCCCTGAGAGTGCCCTGAGAGTGCCCTGAGAGTACCCTAAGAGTTACACTAACGGGAAAACAAAAACGGGAAAGAAGTGGCGTCGCCCGCCCAGTCCAATGCTAAAGGAGTTACAGTTCAAAAGGTCCGAAAGACAGACAGACAGGCAGACAGACAAACAACAGTAGAGAGAGAGAGAGAGAGAGAGAGAGAGAGAGAGAGAGAGAGAGAGAGAGAGAGAGAGAGAGAGAGAGAGAGAGAGAGAGAGAGAGATGCTCGTTAGAGCGCAGCAAGCTGACTTTAAGTGGTGCCAAGGCGGGGGTTAGAGCGTTTGGCATCCAAAAAGACAACTGTTCGGCAGTCTGAAAAGTGAGAACGCTGCCTGCGCAGAGCACAAAACAAAACCATTCAGTAAGTGCGTTTCGAAGAACGCACATGCGCGGCACTGAGCTTAAGATAAGGCAAGTGGAGATAAGTAAAAACAACGAGTAGGCAAAAGCCTGAGCGAGGCGACTAACAAAGTCGACAAGTACGGAACGCCGTCAACGCCCCAGCATCAACAGGCCGACGGGAAAAAAACGCGCGCTAATGGGTGCCAGAGGGCGCGTGAAAATAAAAAGCGCGCGAAAAGTAGTGGTGCCCGCGAGGGAAGAGTCGTGAAAACGGCGGGAAAACAAAGGGAAAACCCTGTGGGGGAAAACACGTGGAAAGGGAGAGAATTGACACGGCGCCAATTTGTCAGGCAGCACAGCGTGCCGCCTCAACGGCACGGCGGTGCCTTTGAAAACCCGCGCGGAACCCAGCTTCCGCATTCGTATTCGCTTTTTCCCGCCGTTATCTCTTTCTTTTTTTTTCTTTTTCTTTTCTTTTTTTTTTTTTGTGAACGCCGCCGGGTGTACGTGTCTGTTCTCGGATTCACTGGTGCGACATTTCTCGGCTGAGAAAAGAAGAGAGAAGCCGCCGTTGTCCTGCGCGAATTAGGGGAGATACGGAGGCAACAAAAAACAGCTTCAATAATGGCTGCGACCACCCGAGGGGAGGAGCGAGCAAGGAAAACACGGTTGGGAAAGACGAGCTGACTGAGAGCGTCGGAACGCAGAAAAAGCGGCCCTTCGAAAGGAACAACACAGTTTTTATTCGTTTGAGGGTTACTTCAAAAGCAAGGAAGAGATAAAAATAAATCGAGGCACGTTCGCACTTAAGTGCAACGTATATAGTGGAGCTGCGAAGGTACAGGTGAAGTAGTGATTATGATCGGCAATGATTAGGAGAGAAGAGAGAGAGAGAGAGAGAGAGAGAGAGAGAGAGAGAGAGAGAGAGAGAGGAGAGAGAGAGAGAGAGAGAGAGAGAGAGAGAGAGAGAGAGAGAGAGAAGAGAGAGAGAGAGAGAGAGAGAGAGAGAGAGAGAAGTTTTAGTGATAGCTGTAGAGTTCATCCCCACTAACGGTGCGGCTTGCTACTCCAGATGGGGGTGAGTACAGTGAGATGACAGGGCAACGCAAAAGTTAGTGATATGAAGCATCGTGGAGAAATGCATCTACCCGTTCATGGCGACCTTGTAGTTTGCCGTCAGCACCTTACGCTAATGCTTCTGTAGCAACAAGGCTACCATACCGACGTTGTTGCAGACGGCGTGTTCGGTTGTTCAAGCGCTTTTGAGTGGGCGCTGCGCACTACGAGTTGCTCTACACAGATGCGGGAGCTGTATAGACGAACCCTGCACATTGCCTGCCCACAACACAGCCTCGAAAATCCTCGGAAACTGAGGCCCGCTTAGGTCACGTGGCTTGAAGGCGAAGGTCTAGAGATTATCAGATACTTCGTTGCTACTACACCGCGTACACATCCCGGGAATAACATTGGAGAGACTGCGGCTCCTTGTTTGACGTCCTTACAGGTATTTTACTGCTCTAGGGTGATGGTAGCCGTGGACCCATTGTAGATATTCTCTAGTATTCTTACGTAATGCTCGTCTACACCCTGATTCCTGAAAGAGTAGACGTCTCTTTCTGTGCTTTAGTTATCTGGTCTTTTGGCGGGAATTATTCCGACGGGAGACTGGCCGTAATTTACGCGACAGGCTCCTCAGAGTCAGCGCTGGCCGCCGCGTGCACATGCTCTACTCACGTGCGGTCACGCTCTCCTGTCACGGCGCACGCATCACGCCAATTATTGTTCCCCTTCTGGTAGCTACGGTGGCAAGTTAGAGCACCGGCAACGCGTTTGGCTTTTCCTCTAAAGCCCCTGGGTCAAAGTCCGCACAAACCCGAACGTGTGTGTACTGTGAGCGCTCACTCGTGCACTCGTGGACTGGTTAAGCATGGTCGAACTACCATGGATGCACTGTGCCCATACATAGTTTTGGCGGGCGTTTTGAACGCGATATGAATAGTTTGCGTAATTTTTTCGAACTTAATCTGCGCATAAATTACTGCAGCGACGACAAACAAACTAGGTGAGAAAAAGCAAATGTCAAGGAGTAAGCGCAGTCAGTGAAGTGTACCACATGACTACAGGGACATCCTCGTTACGTCGGACGCTATAACTCTCTTCCAACGTGCGTTTCCTTGTGCCAATTGATTTTATATAAACAAGCTTCTCCAGGACATTCACACAGGACAGGATAGGTCCTCAACTCTTTTCATCGCATAGCCACCACTTTCTGAAATGCGGCGAATGAGGGAGAGGGAGTAATGGGAGGAGAACGACGCTCTCGCATTCGGCGCAAATATTTCGCCAGCTGAGTTGTGTACCGATGTTTATCAAAACGGCATTCCCGGTAGATAGCGGACCGGTGTTGAGCGAATGGGTGAACCTCCGCCAAAACGGAGCGATCCACAACACAGTCGCACATGCCAATTGAGTGTGCTTGTTATTCAGGCCGCATTACCGGAAAACATTCTGTGCAGTGCACCGGTGGTCACAGCAGTGCATTGAACGCTGCCCGTATCTGTCTATCTCTAACTGAGACACACGTGCTGCTATGTTTCAGCGTTCGTTCCCTTTGAAAAGCTTTCGCTTCAAGCGCTAATGAGTCAGCGGAAGCGGACAAATCTCAATGCAACGACAAAAGTGAACGGTCCTTGATCACGGTGGAACGCTTCCCGTATGACTTCAAAAGTCACGGAAGCACGGCTATACACGTTCTCGTCCTTCAGACATTGATAGCATCTTCGCATGTGCTTGCGCAGTATATAGGGGATCCTGTCGAGTGCGCCAGGCGAATCGGCGGTACACCTGTTCAATGATAATTACAGTTACAAAATCGGAAAATGAGGCTGTCCAAATATCCCAATGGCGCGCCATTATTTCACCTCCACGAACAGTACTTTTTTAATTTTGAGTGTTCTGGTTTATATTTTCGTGTTCCCATTTCATTTTTCCATGGCTGCACATACAGTTTTTTAATTGCGATAGTATGTCCTTTGGCATAAGGTCCTACAGGTACAAGTTGGCACCCGTTTCCTGAGGAAGTGCAGAAGACAGCGGTGGTGGGGCCCCCACAGCCATCGCGGAAGATCACATGCACACACATACGCTGTGTGTATGCGATGCATACATACAAGCACATAGAGAAACAAACATACATGGATTGATTTACTGATTGATACATAAATACATACATACATATATACGTGGATACACACATACATACATACATATACAAATTGCATACATACATACGTGCATACATACACACATACATACGTGCATACATACACACATACATACGTGCATACATACACACACATACATACATACATACATACATACATACATACATACATACATACATACATACATACATACATACATACATACATACATACATACATACATACATACATACATACATGCATACATACATACATACATACATACATACATACTTCGCTGGCGGGGCGTATATAAACAAGCATTCGAAGCTCCCACTCAGGCCATTTTCGGCTCGAAAAAGGAAAAGGCGAGACTTGAAAAACGGAGAACCACGACCCGTGTGGCGAGTAAAGAGAAGAAAGAGGATGGGAGAAGATAAGGAAGAGCAGGAGTGGACGCGGATGCGGGGCAGGAGGAGGAAGTGCAGCCAAAGAGGATGGAATTATCGAGTCTCGTTTGGATGCGGCAGCGATGAACCGCGAAGATAGATGAAATGTTGACTGCGGACCAGGGGAAGAATTCAGGTTGCTTGCCTTGGAAGCAGCCGTCCCTTTTCTACCACCTCACCGCTTTAGTAATTAAACACCGTCCTCGGCGGGTCCTGAAACGCGAAAGGACAAAGAAAAATGCAGAAACACCAAAGTAGGAACCGTCGAATAAATGCGTATTACAATCTGCCATGCAACGAGCCGCCAGAGCAGAGCGAGAGCTTTACTCAGAATTCCTCGAGCACTTAAGTCTACTTACGTGGTTTGAAGGTTAAAAGACGAGCAATGCTCAAAAAACGCCCCTTCGTGGAAGAAAAATGGTCGAAGCGTGAAGCTTTCTCCGATGCAAATGCAAAGTCCACAATCCAATCAGCCCAAATCGAACTGTACGACAACGCTGAGCTAAGGGAATGTGATATTATGAGTTTATGTCTATTCCTTTGTGATTGAGTGATCTGAATGCGCTGATTCGCTAAGCTCAGCGTTGGCGTTGATTTGGGCTTGGGTTCATTGGATTGTGGTCTTTGCATTCATATCAAAGAAAGCGTCGACTTGCATCATCATAACGTCCTCATCATCATCATGCGACCTCCCATTGCTCATAGCTGGCGTTCCCGCTTCCACTTTCATCATCATAATTATCATAATCATCATAATCATGTACCCACCCGTTGCGCACAGTTGGCTCTCCTGCTTCGACAGTCAGGATCATCATCATCATCATCATGCCCTCTGCTATTGTGCATATTTTGCTTTCCTGATTCGACTTTCATCGTCCCCAATATCATCATCACCATCACCCACATCATGCGCTCTCCCATTGCGCATAGTTGGCTTTCCTGCTCCGACATTCATCATCATCATCATGTCCTCTCATATTGTGCATATCTGGCTTCCTGCTTCGTCGTTCGTCGTCCCCATCATCATCATCACCATCACCATCATCCTGCGCTCTCCCATTGCGCATGATTGGCTTTCCTGTTTCGACTTTTATCATAATAATAATAATCAATCAATCAATCAATCAATCAATCATTTATTTGCGTGCCCAGGAACAGCCGGGGGGGCCTTAGTGCTGGCGCACGGAAACAGAAACACACGAAACAAAATGTACACATCTCTCAAATACAAAATAAAATACAAAATACAAAGGGAAAAAAAAAAAATAATAATAATAATAATATTAATCATGTCCTCTCCCATTGTGTAACGTTGCGTTTGCGTCAGTGCATTTCTTCGTAATATCACAATCTGTAACGAATGGGAAGCCTGGCTTTAAAGGAGCCATGAAGAGAAAATACAAGTTGGGTTTATTAGAAAGACTGCTTAGTCCCGATAACAATGGTACCAATATGATCGCAATCTTCGAACAAATAACGGATATTAAAGAAAACGTTTGAAGCAGTCGCGACCCCCTAGCTACTTTCCCGCAACTTTTCTATGACGTCACGGAACCTTGTTTGTGCGATTGGCGGCCGCCTAACTGACCTGTCGCGACGACACATGACTGGACGTCTGTAATGGGGCCTCTAGTCCATTTGACCGCATCACTTGAATGCTAACGTGCAGTTAACGCACTGAAAATTATGTTTTAGTGTTGGCCCGTATGACGTCATTCTTGCTCATAACACGTCACTGTGGCGAAAATTTGAAAGTTTTTAAATACTTCTTGCTTTTTTTCGTTAAAAAACATCTTTTGCGGCTCTAATGGAACTGAATGAGATACTGAATCCTAGTTCTTTCAAATTAAACGAAATTGTATTTTCTCTTCATGGCTCCTTTAAAACTTCTTCGTCTGCTACATCATATTTGCACCTCTTTTTACCTGTTCGTCTTTTGGCACGAATCGCTCCTACAGGCAGACAGGATGCACAGCTCTCCCCCGCGTGCTGCCGTTCTAAGCACGTGCAGTCACGTGCACCTGTCACAGCGGCCGGATCAGGCTGACTGTTGTTCCATTCTGCTACGGTTTTGTGGTTCGAGCACTTGTCCACTTGCGGCGATGGCGGCCCGTGTTCAAATCCACATAATACCCAATTTATTTTCTCTTCACAGCGGCGGCAATTTTGGAACCATACGTGTTGGCGCCGACGACAACGGTTACTTTTCGCGCTCGATGAGACACCTCAGGGCTTTCGCCCGAAAAATTGAATGGAGTTAGTCTTGCGCAAGCTTCCAGGACGAGATGGAAAAATCCCGGTGCGGGTACCTGCTACTTGTGCTACAACCCAAGACGCCGCAGCACGCACGCTCGAAAGAGATGTGCGCTCCTCACGAAGAGAGCAAGGCGAGCGAGTCTTCACAGCGAGCACAAACATCCTGTTTCGTGCCCCAGCCACGGCGACAGAGTAGCGAAGTGGGAGGAGCTGTTGAGCGCAAACTGATTACTCGGCCGCGGAACAGGTAACACGGTTCGCCGCCGTAACGACGACGACCGGTGCGAATACGTTCACGAGCCCACTGCTGTATATACACAGTCGGATCCAAGCACGAAGGAACGAGCGCCACGTGATGAGCCGGAGAGGGAGCCCGGGGTCTTTTACGTTGTAGAATGAAAGCGGATGTTGTGTGGCCCGTCTCGCCCGCATTAGATGTGGCACTATGTCTCGCACTGGACTACTAGAATGTCTGTGTGCCTCTATCTGTCTGTTTTGCGCATAAACACACACACAGATATATATATATATATATATATATATATATATATATATATATATATATATATATATATATATATATATATATATATATATATATAAATCTAAAAAAGAACTCACAAAGCGAGCAGAAATAATATAAGAGTCGGATACACAGCAAGACCAATAACGGGCAATGTTTACTTACGTTGCGGCAACGGGACTTGCCTTGATCAGAGTACAGTTACATGATTTTGCTGTCACAAACATTTGGAACACATTTCTTATATAGATTTACAAAAAACTGTGAGAAGGATCGGGAGAGGTTTCGAAAAGAGAGAGTATCATGCAACTGCACTCTGATGAAGGCAAGTCCCATATGCCGCTCCGTAAGTAAACATTCTTCGTTATTGTTCTTGCTGTACATCTGACTCTTTATTTATACTATATATATATATATATATATATATATATATATATATATATATATATATATATATATATATATATAGGTAATGGGTAACTAAGGTAAAATAGGTAACTAATATATATAGGTAACTAAGGACAGGGACACACGGGAAAACATTAAAAAATAAAAAAGTTTACTGACGTTTCAGGAAGAGGGCTTGCTTTCTTCAGAGTCAAGAAAGTCCTCTTCCTGAAACGCCAGTAAACTTTTATTTTTTTAATGTTTTCTTGTGTGTCTCTGTGTTTACTTTTATTTTATCGCGCTCTTTGTGAGTTTTTTTGTTTCTAGACTATACATATATAGATAGTATATTGTGAAAGAAGTCGACTGACACATTGACCGTTATTGTTTTTGTTGCCAACAGTTTCGGAGTTAGAGGGGTTTTTAACAACGAAAGTATTGGCAACAAAAGCGGGAAACGTGTCAGTCGACTTCTTTCACTATTTTTATACTGCCCCATCGAACTTCATGATCTCTCTGCCTCTCTCTTTATTAATATATATATATATATATATATATATATATATATATATATATATATATATATATATATATTGAACTTTGGGATACGGGTTAATTGTTGATACAGCGGCGTTGCAGCTGAGATATTGATGGTGGTGATGAGGATGATGATGAGGGCTGTAAGATGAAGCACGCGATCGTGCCCATCATTTACGAGCCAATCGCTGTGGCAACGTGTCAAAGTGGTGTCGTAGCGGGACATAAAGTGCTCACAATATATGCATTCAGAATTCGTCAGGTGCAAAATAGCTTAACAGCTTAGATATAGCGTTGATTCTTCTGGAGTAGCCTTGGAAAGGGGCGAGACAAGACACCGTGGCACACTCCACCTTCCCGGCGACCCCCCCTTCTCCCACCACCTCATCCAATGCGACTGAGTTATGGCCGGCAGCCGCGCAGGCGCATACGAAATTTTCATTTCGCGCGCGCCGTAAACTGGAGCGCGAACGAGCGGCGGGTCCGATAATTCCTTTCAAATTCCCGCGTAAACACACGAGCGACACACACGGCACATCAAGTCCGCTCTGGCAGGCGTCCGGCCGAAGTGAAGGAAGCACACTCACGTACACACAACAGCTACCGTAATTCTGCAGCAGAAGCAGCAGCACCAATGATGGCTGCTGGTAGCACCGTAACGAGGTTGGCCTGTAATAACGGGTGCAGCGGGGGGTGTTGTCGGCGGTCCGAGCATGGACGGAAGGCGGCGTCGTGTCGGCAGCGAGGCGGCTCAAAGGAAGAAGCGGGGTCGCCCGGGGGGCCAACAGGGCCCCCTCTCCCTCTCTGCCCCCCCGAGAAACGAAGGTCCGCATTCCAGAGCCGGTGGGGCGACGGAGGTGCTGCCGCCACCGCCACCGCTGTTTGCGCCCCGTCTGGAGACGGTGGCTAAATTCCGTGCACCGGCTCACGCTGCGGGCTCGGGGGATTGAAATCGTCACGGCTGATTCGCGCAAAGCGGAGAAATCGAAACGCAAACGTCTGAGGTGGTTGATACTAAGAAGGAGGGGACGGGATCAGTAAGGTTCAAAGGCTTTAGGTCAGGTATACTGCTAGGTTGGCGCGCAATCGTACCCCCTTCCCCTCCCCGCTCCCGCTGTCATAAAGAGGTGGCTTTGTATAGGCAACAATCGCCGAACGAGAGCATTGTCTCATAAATGGCGCGAAGGACCATAACAAACCGTTAGTTAGATTTCTTGGAAGTCCTGGGCCTCGGAGGTGCGGTTTGAGATCTGGCTCTCCAACGCTTGCGGTCAGAGCATTGGTGTTTGGAACACGTCTCGTGTTAATGCAAAACTGGTGAAATACGAACAGAATGAGTGCGATAATTCAAGTAACGGAGAGGTTTTGCGCTCGATTATTTTCTATCAACGTTAGGCGAGGCAGCTACGTCATGAACCATCCCGCCTCGGCTTGAAGAAGCCGCAAGGAGCTACACCTACGAGCATCAACACTGGGCCGTCCAGCAGGTCCTGCGGGCGCTCGAAATGCATGAGACTCGCGAGTCGGCAATAGCGAGCTCACGTCTCGGCTAGCTGAGTAGTAGCTAACCACTAGGATGACGCCGAGGCCCGCGTCGCGGCGCGTAAAACCGTCGTTCTGAAGGCTTAAATAAAGTTTATCCAATCCAAATCAATCTACTCAACGAACTATCTTGATTAGCGAGTTAACGGTCGTAACAAAAGCCCGGTGGCCGCAAAGCTTGTGGTCAGAACATTGGTTTTTTGAAGACGTCAAATGTTAACGGAGCTTTTTTTTTAACCTCACGCGGAGTGCACGTAAGCCACGCGTTATATTTGCATGGCTACTCGTGAAGGTTTCAAGTGCTGTGCACGGACGCCCTCCTGTGGGGGAAGCCGTCACCACAATTCAGGTTTCTTTTCATAGCCGTGCGGCGCATTCGACAGCAGTCGTAAACTGCGCTATCACTGATTACGTATCGCCTAAACTGGAAAACAAACGTTTTAAATGCTGCATATTGTCCGACTGACAACCGGAGGATTGTCAGGGTAACGAGTAGGCTACCGAAAGGCGGAACTCGAGGTAGGCGAACACCATTGACTTGGTGCAGGGACTGACACTCTTATTCAGGATATTTTAATTACTTATGGCCGAGGTGGGAGCGGGCAACAGAAACGGGAGAGCTCGGTGCTTGCGACAGAAAAAGATAATGAGCAGAGTCAGTGGACTCGTCCGCTCAACCCCTAACCCTTTCATACCACGAAAACTTCTGAGGGTAGGGGCAGAATGCAAGCACAAGGATTATATACGACCAAAAAGGATGGTGATGGGACCGGATCAATACTATGGTAGAGTGCATGAGTCTGTCTTAGGTGTTTTTTTTTATATCCAAGTATTTACGGGGTAGTTTCGGTTTCCAACGCGCAGAGATGTCGGCCTGATAAAACCCCTGGAAGGGCTGGTGCCTGACCAGCTCGCAACTTATACGACGCGATGACTATTTCCCTCTTGCCGACTGCCCCGTGGTGGTGGAATGGCTTATAAACTGGCCCGGGAAACAATCGAAGCACATAAAACAAACAAACTAAGGGACAAGGGTTCAAATGCCCTCCGTCGGTCCTTCCTTGAAAGAAATCGCGTTTTGTTTTGCAGGCACCAATGGCTCTTTTGACTTGGTGGTGGCAGTGCATTATATTTTTGCCCCGCTCTCGACTGTTGGTCTGATGGAGTTCCTAAACTCTTTTTAAGAGTCTAGTGACTTCGGCTGCACTCACAGAGTAATCAACTGCACTCTCCTTGTTCACACTGTTTGGACCGATGGAGTCACAGATAGTCTCTCTCGACCCTGGGTATGCTGGAGTCGCACGACTCTTTTTGATGAAAAGTCTGGTGACTCTCTCGGTAAAAGTCGGGAGTATGTAAAACAAGCCAATAATTCCATCAAGATAACCTATACGGACGCGTTTTTTTCTTCCTGAGAGGGCAGTAAGTTTCCCATCCCACTGTCTCATCCTTCTAATGTTTGTAACAATTTGTTGCCTTCCTTGGTTATGATGCCTGCCAAGCTCTTGTAAATTGAATGCAGGCCGAAATAAACATTTGCTGATACCGGATGTGCCATCACTTCATGTAGATGTAGTTGCTTGTTTGTTTATTATTCTACATACACCTACTACCCCACACCATCCACCTCGTACCACATAACATGCTAATGCATAGATGCATAGACACCGTATTCCTTCCCTCCAACCCTTCCCTCACCATGAAGCTGCGGAAATGGCCAATGACCAGTTCCCGCCTGGAGGTCCAGTAGACTCGGTTCTCTCGGGCCTGGACAACGGTTAGGCCTAAAGTCCTCAGACCTGGACTGAGGTACACTACGCATTGAAGAAGCGGCTCACACCACTGCACCTTGTGCTCAATAAGACTGTTCCTCCTCTTTTTGTTCCTCTTTTTTCGAGCGTTTATCTTGCCGCGGTGCATAGATGAAGGGGTATGATTAGATGATTACGAGGAAAGGTTCGCTTCCAGGATGAAGTCTTGAAGGGAACGATGCTGGGGCCCTTGCATCCACGGGCGGGTCGTATAGGTTCGTAATCCATAGTGACCAGCCTGGTACTGCCAGTGTTCTTTATCTCGTTCAGAGCTTGACAGAATCCACCGCCCTCCGGTTGCTCCGCCGTGCCGAGCCCCTTGCGCGGCGAGAAAAACGGAGACGACGCTGCATGAGCCGGGCTCTCCCGACAGCCGGCGGGCGGTGGTTTTTATGCAGAAGTATCCGCAGGGGGTACAATAACCGGAGACCATTGAACGCGCCCGGCGTCCTTGAGGTGACGTCGCCTCTAATGACTGAGCGCCTGCCGTCTTCGATGCCGCCGCCGATGACGCCCGGGAAAGCAGCGGCCGTCAAGTCGGGCCTGTCTGAGCGCCCTGTGGGAAGTTCGAGACGGCAGAGAAACCACGCTGCAGGTTGGCCGAGGTTGGAGGATGCCTGGGAGGAGGCGGACAGCGTTGTGCTTGATCTTCTCGTCGAAAATAAGGAATAAGAACACCGCGGGTGTAGTACGGCGTACATAGCATGCTGCTGCGGCGGAACTCTCTTCGACAGGTAGACCTCTTCGGTCCTCCGCGCGGGCAACTGACCTGTGCGAGTGACATGCGCGAGACACTTGCTCCTGCTTGGTCCTCCTCGTAAGAAGAGGAGCAGGAGGAGCAAGAGTAAGAGTAACTGCAATGAATCGTTGTTATTGCGAAATCCTCGGGGCAGGAAAGTGACTTCGTTATAAGCGATACTTCGGTAAAAGTGGAGATGAGTTCATCTCAATTCCCTGCGGCGGGGACAATTAACCAGTGCGAACCAAGCGATTTCATTGTTACGAGAGTTGACTGTATCCCCGCGGGAGTTGAGAGTCCACAAGACTGACTATTCAATGTCATTCCGTGCGAATCTATCAATCTAAGCCTTCAAGTTTGAGGCCGAATAAAAGCCGGAAGAGGCTGTCTACGTATTTGCCAGATTGCAATCCGTATCTTTATTTTTCCCACAAGTAGCCTTCACATTTGTGTGCGCATCGCTCAAAACTGAAATCGGCTTCAAAGCGGCCACCATCCTTACCACACACAGTAAATCATCCAAAATCCAACTCAATCCAATCCAAAACAATCCGTCAACATCGCGTGAGTAAATTTTGATGCACCCGTTCCTCAATGGCCGTACCTTAGTCAGCTGCTGATCATATAACTTCCGCTGCAATAGGACTTCGTTTCAGTCGTTGTGGCTTAAAGAGGTACCACTATGAAGCGTCTATCAAGCGCAAGCTTATTTTACTTGTCGGCAGGGGGGGGGGGGGGGGGGGCGGGGGGGAACCAGCGCCGTCATGCACACTCCATGGGCGACCCAGAGACATGAGTGTGCGATTTGATTAAACAAGGCAGAGCGGTATTTTTATGCCAAGCTTCACCGGGCCTCAGCAGAAACGTTTTTGAGAACATGAACACTCCGAAGTGAAATTCATAAATATGCAACGAATTACGTCTACATTACGTCTAAAATTATGAAGGTCAAGGCACTTGAAGTCGCAAACGTTTCAGTGTTCCCCGCTGCAGCTTTAATGCTAAGAGTAACTGCATTAGCAATTTTATGAAACACAAGGAGTTTTTGCTGCCACAGTTGCGTGCGTCAAATCACGTGGTGCCAGGTCTTTTACATACGCGTGGCAAAATTGGCATGAAACTATTTTTTCAATTTTTTAAAAATCGGAGGCGCGTTAGAGTCGTGCAAGTACGGTATATATACAACAAGACAATATCCACAGGAATACCAGCAAATGAAATTGACAACCGGAAGAGATGTTAACAATGCAACTAAAGCCGCGGAGTCAGATCCTTTAGACTGCCCGTTTGGTCTTTCTCCTGTTTTCCACGTGAAACGTAAAATTTCGTTGATTCACACTCACTAGAAAATCATGCTGATAAATAACGCCAGCTGCAAATGCCAAAAAATAAACTTAGCTTTTTTTCACCCGTTCTGACACACTGCACGTGTTCTGAAGGACGGGTGAAAAAAAATGTTCGCGTGGGTTCGTCCTTACAGAAAATTAGTGAATTAGGCCTGAATGCAGGTCTTTATAAAGTAGTTTAATGGCGGATCGTGAACCCTTCTCTAGATCTTGAACGACTCCTATGGATCACGCCCTTTGTAGTTCCCGGATGACTCATTATTATTTCACGGTGTCTTTTCCACTTCAACCAGCGTGCGTGGTGGCACCCCCGTGTGCGTAACCAGACCTGACGTGCTCAAGTGAACGCTCTAAGTGTCGTGAACACGCTTTATTTCAATCATCTTCCCCTACCCTCGCACCCATATCCCGCAACGGGGCCGGCATCCTTGCTAGAATAAAATCATCCATTCCATTCACCCTTCGCGGCTGGCATCTGCTTTACACCACATTTAAGCGCTTAACTGTGAGTCTGTACGTATTTCAGTCTCACCGGGATCTAGCATCCTTGAGGTGATGGGTCTGCCTTCAGAGCACGCATCCTATCACGTTAAGTGGTCCCACTATCGTTAGTTGCTGAACTACATTCCCGAAGTCAATTAACCTTCTGATAGAATAGTTATTATCACTACTTCCCATCATATTGAGCATTTAATCACATCCCCTTGATTATGCCGGGACCAAATGAAGTGCCTCCTCCTGGTCACAATAGAGTAATCGTCGATTGCCCGGTTAATTTACAACTTACAGCGGCTACTTCATATTCCCCGTAAACTTAAACAGCTGTTTTAGTTCACAATCCGGTGATCGACTCCCGACATACAAGACACCGTCCAAGGATAATTGACTTGGCTGGAGACTGTATGAGCTACCCAACAGGGATGTCCCTGCCGTAAGAGATCCTGGAAGTTAAGTTGCTAATGTCGCACGGTACACGATTTTATAACCTTCGCTATTTAAGAAGATGGCCATATACTACTGAAGTTGGCTTGTATAAACGAACTCCAGAATACCGAATGCCACACGAAAAGCGTATACTCACCGAAGTGTTACAAGACGCTTTCAAAAAGAATGCTCGTACCGCCCAATACTCATCAACGCTTTGCCACGTGATTCTTTTCAAGACGACCCCCCCTTCTAAGACGCTAATTTTATTTCAGCCCTCGGGGTGTTCGGCCTAGAGAGTGGTCTCTTGAGATTAGTGTAAACCGGGGCCTACCCCGGTCGTAAAAGTTGACTTGACTGCACTCACATGATCCCAATAACCCTAGCCTGGCTCTGATGACGGCAGTGATCTCTTCTAAGGCGTTCAAGGACCCACCATTTGTGCTACTCGGCTACTCCTCCCGGCCTCTTCCCCCTCTTCCCTTATTATGGCCGTATGACCTTCCCTTTGAAATAAAGGATTACAACAACAACAACCTTTCCTAGCAAACTATGGTTGTAAAATCTTTGTGTGCGCACTTGTGTGCGTGGTAGTAAATTGTTTGCATATATGTCTATCAAATAGTTGGGCTCGAAATTCTGCACTTGCAGAATTACTTTCACTTATTACATAAACACCTGAGCCCTTTTGTACATGAAACCCTCGTTGCAACGAAGTCACTGGAACAGAAAACCGGCTTGGTTATAAGCGGTAGGTCGTTGAAAGGGGACATGATCTGCATTTAGTGCATTGCGATCAAATCGACGTTGTCTGGAAGACAGCTTGTTTGAGAAGCTGCTTTCGCTTAAGGGAGGCTAATGTTGTTTTCAAGTGTGGCGAGTGAAGTTATGTAATTCTCTTCTAGAACAAATTGTACTAGTGATTCCAGTTCGCGCATACATTTGTGTTGGAATACATAGCGCTTCATAAAAATGTATGCTAGAACATCAGGTCACCGAAATAAAACGAGCATTTCAGTATCTGTATCTGCATCTTTTTTGTCTATTACGGAATACTGTTTTTTCTGTGCCTGCAAAGCTATCTCTTAAACATATCGTTGCGTCAAACTTAGATGCATCTTATTATTTGTATTTTAGGCGACCGATGCATTTATCACGATGTTTGTATTCCAGAATACATTTCGGAGTTTGTCTGTCCAGTCCTGCATTTCACTGAGGACCACAATAAAACACTTGGAATGAAGAGGGATTTTGAATAAAGCGATTTTGTTATAACGAGGCTTTACTGTATACTTGATGCGCAGTGGGGGAAAACTTTAAATGAAGCGGGAATTCCAAAACGATTTCGCTATAGCGAGCGTTTACAGTACGTACGATGCGTGGCCGTCAAAGGACACCGGGTGGTTCCCATCAATTCGGAGCGCGCCAATCTTTACAGAGATGCTGTATATAGCTATCCACCGCGCTCAGCCGATTGGACAATTGGACATTTACAGTAAAAACTATTCTAAGTGATCGGTCTTTACCATCGACCTCGCAGAAGGCGACGAAAGCCCTTTTACGTTTCCTGAATGATAGGAACTTGCGTGAAGGACTGTAGTGCCCGAAACAGGACTAGAGTGAGCGCTATCCCCCTCCTATCTCTTCCCCTTCTCCCGCCCTTTTATTCCCTGAGCCCCATTCCCCCAGTGCAGGGTAGCAAACCGGGCTGTACACCTGGTTAACCCCCCGGCCTTTCCGTTCTCTCTTCTCTCGTCCTTCCTGTATTTAGCTATCGTTAGGCAGTGGTGGTTGATGCTCGTCCGTCTACGGGACGCGGCAAAACGAAAAAAATTCGTCTACCATTTCTCGCAAATCCTCTGTAGCTGTCAATGCAATGAAAAAAAAAAAAACAGACTGAAATCAGCCGCTAGACGCCGGGTTTCATAATCAGTTTACGGTTAAATTTGTAAACATTATCGTATTCCCGTCCGCTGTCGATACAGGGCCGTCTACGGAGAGAGTGTGTTCACAGAAAACAACTGAAACTCTTGTTTTATTGAAACTGTTCCGAAAGAAATTAAATGAAAACTGGCTACTAAGACTATTGTGGCATCACGCCGAGTTTCATTAATTACCGTTCATGATTACGTAGCTCAAAGCGGAGTTGTAGATATTCTGCTGTCAATACATGGGATTCTACGGGGGTTAGACGGACCGCCCCATGTTTGCCGGATAGAATAAATCTCCAGTGTTTCCAAGTTTATTTCAGCTAATAAGCTATGAAGTATGCTCAATTGCAAATTAAAAATAAACGTGTTTTGTTTCATGCACAGATGCGTCGATTGAGGTAGAACACGCCCCAGCATCGGTGCTCATCCTCATTCACAAAGGGGAGGAGCTGATGATTTTTAAAGCGAAAGCTTTTTTAGTGGGACCGATGGCGTTTGTCAAAAAACTAATGCGTTTTCCCCTAGGCCGGTTGGTCGACCGAAAACACTCATCGCCTACGTGAAACTGGTTTTCCATTGTGTCAAAAACGGTTACTTGAAAATCGCAAAAAAGGAACGGTTCTACAGATAACAATACACGCATCGATCATGAAGAAGGATATATATATATATATATATATATATATATATATATATATATATATATATATATATATATATATATATATATAGAGAGAGAGAGAGAGAGAGAGAGAGCTATTTAATGTGAACTGGTGAGGTCAGCCCTGCCGGCGACAAGGCTTGCTATGCCAGATGGGGGGTGACTACGTTGATGAGTGGTGAATATTAGACATTAGGGGCACAGCAGGAAGAAGGCAAACCAGAAATGTCAAGAAAAACAAAAGAAAAACAAGAGAATGCTGCCATCTGACAGAGTCCGGACATAAAAATACAATTGAAAAGAAAACCGTTAATGTAAACGCTGCATCAAAATGAAAAGTAAACCACGAAAAAAAAATGTAACAACATCAACCCAAGCAAAACAAAAAGATGAACGCCACAGTGATACCAAGCCAAGAAAAATAAATACATGAACGCCACAGTGCGAAAGAGTACATATCGTGACACACTTGTTCTGCCTATGATCTAAAGAGATTTGTCCAGTTCAGTCTTTTGTAGGAACTGGAGCAGAACTTTTGTACCTGAGGTACTGTCAGCACTATTGGCCCAGGGACCAAGAAAATGAACGAGTACAATAGTATATATATATATATATATATATGTATATATATATATATATATATATAAATATATATATATATATATATATATATATATATATATATATATATATATATATATATATATATATATAGAGAGAGAGAGAGAGAGAGAGAGAGAGAGAGAGAGAGCTTGTGAACTGGTTAGGTCAGCCCTGCCGGCGACAAGGCTTGCTATGCCAGATGGGGGGTGACTACGTTGATGAGTGGTGAATATTAGACATTAGGGGCACAGCAGGAAGAAGACAAACAAGAAATGTTAAAAAAAAAGAAAAGAAAAACAAGAGAATGCCCGATTTACCCATTAATCGTTGCATGGGGTCATTCTTCGTTTGCGGTTTGGGGCTTTGAAAGTTTTACGGTCGATTGCACGCACTTTCAGAAAAGGTTGGACTGGCTTTTAGCCTTCGCGCTTCTATCAACCTTCTTTAAGGAAGGGGTGGTAAATTTCCCCCCCCCCCCCTCTTTTCTCGGTAAAATAGACCAAACGGGGCGCCGCCACCGCTCAGCCACCAAGACAGGCGAGTCACCGACATCACTCACCGCGTCTCTCTCGACAACAGCGGCCCCGTGACTGACGTGCGAGAACCCATGCGCGCATGCCTCACGGCCGATTGCGGCCGGCCAGCGTAGCAACATCATAAACCCCTTCCTCGCGCCACCGTTCCCTCCCCCATCTCGGCGGCGGAGTTGGCGGCTCTGGGCGAGATAACACCTCGTCGTCCGGCCAGCCTTTGCTGTCGGCGGGGCATTTAAAGGGAAAGCTGGGGGATATATATTCGGCCCCGGGTATTTGCCCGGAGAAGGGTCGTCGAGCCTGGCGTCCTTGAGGCGACGACCACCGTTCGAGCTAATGGCGTCAGGGCCTTGGATGCCACCGCCGCAAGGAAGGGGGCGTTAGGGCGGTTGACGGGTGCTGATTGCTGTAAAAGCAATCGGGAGAGATTTCCGCGTCGTCTTTAATTAGCGGATGTGTCGAATTCTAAGACCTGGCGTTAAGAATTTCTCATATAATGAAGAAAATTCCTATTGCCAAACGTGTACAAACACTGTGCTTGTGATTTGTTGATTTTTTTCTTGCGTTTGGTGTTCGAAGATCCCCGGGTGGTCTAGATTATTCCTTAGCCACGCCCTACGGCGCGCCTCGTAGCGCTGTGGTAGTTTTGGTGTTTCAAAACCCGCGAGAACTGAAACAAAAAGTTATTTAAAGAATATGATGACATTGTGGGCGACATTGACTAAGTTGTTTCTTGTAAAGCATTTCTAGTTCTAAAGTACATTTCTAGTACATTTATAGCACATTTCGAGTACATTTCTCGCACATTTCTAGTAATAAAGCATTTATAGTACCACGTAGGTTCTGCTGTAACCCGCTATTTTTCACGCATTGCTGCAACAAACGTTACGAATATTCTTCTTGTTAACATGAGCAGCGTCCACTTCGGGATGAGAAAAATCTGTCTCGCACTAGGCCAATATGAGAAAATGAGCTTTCCTATACCAAAGCAGAAACAAGGCTATAAGGTGCGCCATTGTAGAGCGCCAACCAGATCTGCGAATTACTTGGCGCCCACGGAGCTGAAGGATCGAATCAGTAGACGGCCTCATATAAATGTTTCGGGTGCGTCAGAACTCAGGAATATTCTTATGGTGTCTTCTTGGAGGCTTTGAATAGTCAATAAAGGAGTCTCAACCGATCGATCAATCAGTGAAGGGCAGTAAACCAAGTACACTCCGACTACAATTCCAGTCAATAAAACAGTCAGTCGATGGATCAATCAATCAGTTTTGCTCAACCAATGTACCTTTTATTATTAATTGCTTCAGATGCTTCTGAAGCTTACAGCACGCCTGTGAACATGGCGGTGGCTGCTCACTAAAGCGTAAGCATATTGTTATCAGCCAATTGCTTTGGCTGACAACCGTATGCTAACGGTTATACTTTAAAAACCCAGCACGCTGGTCTCTATGCCGCTGTAGCGAAAAGACGAAATTGCACAACGCCTTAAAACTTACACCAGCCCAGCAATAATTTTGCTCATTTGCAATTCAACGCTTACGTATGTTTTGCTGTCATGTAGATGCTCAAATGTTTCTACCGCACCTTCAGATCTTCAAATCATTTTCCTTTGCCTATATTTATCTTCTGAGGTGCGTTTTTAATTAATAACCAACGCCAGGGCGATCTTAACATTGCACATGGAACGCATACGCACCAAGGAAGCTAAATACACCTACCAAACATTGTGCCTGCCTTTTGCAGACTGACTCCGATAGCTTTCCTCCACATTAACTTTGTGTCTGAGTGGCTCTTGCTTCACGTTCATCTACAGCAGGTGAACGCTTGCGGCTTCTCGGTGTCAGTAGCCCCACAGACACTCTGTTGCCAATGGTAGCGGCCCTTTCTCTTTCGCAACCTCAGTGACCTCAGGATGTTTAAACAGGCAACTCTTTCTTTTCTCGGAAGACCGCTAGAGCAGTGAGAAAAAGAGAAAAGAAAAAAAAAAAAGCCAGTAAAGAATAGCTAGCTAAGCCACGTCTATTCTACTCCAAAGGTTGTAAGAGGCGTTGTCCCAGCGTGATCAAAGGCTTGGGCCGACAATCATCTCTCTACATGGCGTAAGCGCATTCACTAGAGGCGGCGCTCAATGGCGAACACAAAAAGGAAAAAAATAAAGCGGCGAATACGGGAATGAAAAAGCGAGAAGAAAGAGGTAAGACGACGAAGGTGTGCGTTCTCCTTGAAGACGCACTCGTTGAGGCCGTGCCCTCGTCTTGCTCGGGTGTCCAATGGCGGCGCGCGTTAACCCCCACGCACGCCTGCCGGATTGGTTCGAGGACGACGGCGCCCCTTCGTCGCTCGACCGGCAGGACGATTCCTTGTGCGGCGGCCGCATGTTACGCAATACAAACCCCCGTCGGCAATACGCCTGCTACGATGGCGTCCGAATGTCATTCAAACCGAATGTCGTTTGACTCAAACGAGGTTCTTCGAATGCCATTCAGAATCCGCCATGCTCCACTACAATTTCGATGGCATTTGAAAGCTTCAACAATCGCTCACCGTGCTGCGTGGCGCTGCTCCTGTCGAGTTCTGTTTTTGCACAATAATGCAACAATCAAATTTAGGAGCAGTTTTTAGCAGTAAAATGATATCAAATTATAAAGAACGAAAGCTTTGGCACTGTTTTTATTATTTTAAATAGCAATCAAGGTTTTTTTTTTATACTTTCGGGCGCTTGTTTTGTGCTGTCTTACCACACTGGTTTGTTGCTTGTTCGCACTGGCGCTGAGAGTAGAGATTAGTACATTTTGACATCATGATTTAAGTGAATGAAAAGTAAACAAAGTCCCAAAATTAAGAATATTTTGTTTGTTCTAAGTAGGCCAGTAATATATTTCTTAATGCTGAATTGGAACGCTGTGCGCGAGAGTGCTGGAAATGGCACTCGAGAGTCCTAGATGTCTCTCGGGGGCTCATTTGACTCGATTTTCATTTAAGCCAAATGACAGTTCAAAATCCAGCGGAGCAGCACAAATTCGCATTTGAGTCAAATAACATACGGTTCGTATGACGTTCGGACGCCGGTGTAGCAGGGGTAGGATATTAAGTAACGCGGCTGTCTTGACCCAGGAGAAAAGAGACGTAAAGAGCGCGAGACTAGGCTGGGTGTTTCGTTTTGAACTGCTGTAACGAGAAACGGGGAATATCGACAGCAAGAAAGTGAATGTTCTTGGTTTTGTTACCTGCCGAGCGATCACCGCGAGGCCCGCGCACATGTGCGCGAGCTCACGCGTGTGACCTTGGCAGTTTCTCGGCATTTCTAAGTGTGGACACGAAAAATTACGATTTGCTAAAGAGCTTCGCTGTTAATTAACATTTCTGCTCAGTCGACACGGTCCACTAATTACGTCGTCGTTCGCGGCACGCAAAATAAAAAAAACTAAACCTTGAAATCCATAGTAGGACGGAAGCTCATCTGGTCGGAAAAACACATGTTTGTTTTATAATCTTTCACGGTCGGTGCCAGTCATAATTTTTGCTAAACTAAAAACCTTGCTCCGCCCAGTGTGACATCTGCTGAAACAGCAGAGGTGTGGGTTGTCTGTACGAAGATTCCGTTCAGCTTCGTCTTATTTCTTATCAGCTAATTGTCATATAATTTATTTCTGTGTATTTCCGGTGAAACAACAGTTACAGCCGTTTTCTGTGACCATACTCCTTGCGTAAATGCCCATGTATTGGAAGCAAACAGTAACGTTCTAACGTTTACAGCTTTGTGAACTAACTAATTAGAACAAGTAAAGAAAACTCGGCATAATGGTACAGTCGTCTTAGCGGCTAGTTGTCGTATAATCTGTTTCGACATACTTTCGGTAACACAAGAGTTCGAGCCATTTTCCGTAATCATGCTCCCTTAGCAGGCGGCCACGCTTCACTGCGCAACAGGCAATGTGGGAAAGCCAACTTACAAAAGCCAAGCTTACACCGATGTTTTAGAAGTCGGCTTCCCCTCTAAACACAAATACATTGCTGGGAAGACATGTCTCAAAGGGTAATATAAGGCGCCTTATACCAAAATATTGTTACAGTGTTAGGTACAGGACAATCACTAGGTTGTCTGATACGTTAGTCGGCAGTCAATCGCCTGTGTAGGGTATGTTCCAGTGGAGCGGGATCCAGGGGGTATGCTGACACGTAGAAGAGGAGGGCGAAGAAGAGTTTTTCCCCGGCTCGCTGCTGACCGGCATCTGTGGTAGCACGTCTTGCCTGTGGCTCCGCACGACTTGTAAATAAACCCTTCATCCATTTGTCACGTCCGTAGCAATATGAAGGACACGGGACCTTTTGTGGCGCAAGCTACACTGGCCGAGAATGAGCAGTTTTGCGTGGACCCTGAAGGGCCGTGCTGCTCAAGCGAGAGGAGCAGTGGATTGGATTGAATTGGATTTGGATTGGATTAAATTGGATTACATTGGATTGGATTGGAAATCCAAATCAATTGGAGTACGGGTTTGTAGAGAATTGGGTGTGCGCATTCCAGAGAAGTGACGTAATTTTTGCGGCAGACGCACTGGCGCCGCGCGTGCCCAGCTGTGCGCTTCCGTTGCGCAGTAGCCTAGTCTGACGCTGCGCCGGAGGCGGTTGATAGACTGCAGCAGGGTTTGTAGTTGGGCAAGTTGTTAAAGAAACGGTTGATAGACGTTTCGCGTGGCTCCTGGAGAGCCGTGCTGCGCATGCGCGAGGATCTGGGAGCCGTGACTGGGCTGGACCGAACCGGACTGGACTGGACTGGACTGGACTGGACTGGACTGGACTGGACTGGGTTGGATTGGATTAAATTGGATTGGATTGGACTGGGCTGGACTGGACTAGATTAGATTGAATTGGATTGCTGAACCTTAGCTCACGCTACGTATATCCTGGCATAGCCGAGCTAAGCCACTGCTAATTTTTTTATTGTTTTTAAAATTTTTCTACAATGGAAACGGGTTTTTTGGGGACGGAGAAACCTGCTCTGGAGGGAGCGTGACAGAATACGATCAGAGTCTGCGGTCTAGGCCAGCGCTGAACATACGCTTTTAAACTTCCAAACATGCATCCTTATCTTGAACACGTAGAGAAGACAGTCTGATGACCATACCGGCTCTGGAAGCAAGTAATTACTCATTGAGGCGAATTATTAAGGCGAGAGCCTTGCGTATGTTTCATTGGAAGGTGACCTGGAATGACCCCGGCGTCTTTACAAACGGTAAGTATCCAAGGAAGGCCCGAAGCGAACCAAAGCGAGCCAGTCGTGAATAAGAATTGACCATTGATTTTCAGTAGTTCGTTAATAAATTTTTAGTGATTTATAGTATGATTAGTAAGGTGGAATTAGGACGAGGTAATATTCAATAAAAACTGATTAGTGGTTGACATTAGTGGTTGACAATAAAAACTGATTAGTGGTTGAGTACGTGGAATTAAGGTAGATTAGGATGGATTATTTAGGATTAAGATGAATTAAGGTGGGATTGAGGTGGATTGAGATGGATTAAGGTGGCTTAAGATGAATTCGAGTGGGTAACACGGATTAAGGTGTATTTGGGAAGTTAACTAGTCTGGTTGCAGCATCGACGGGTGGACATTTATATATAAAAGGTACCCGTCGAAATAGTACTCCAGGCTTTCGCCTTGGAAGCACGTAAACACACTTGTGTGCTCTGAGAATATTTTTTAAGCGTCGGACGCTGCCGGCCGAGCGGGAAGCTGCTTCAATGTGTACGATCTGTGAATCTGAGCCGCAATGACTAGGCTATGACAGCACTGGGCGAAACTTTACTGGCACAGGCAGGCATCCGAACGAAGCATCTATATACAAATTCCCAGAGCTGCGTTCGTGCGGCTGCTACTCAAGAATTCTGAAGCTTGTCACTGCTCCGTGCTTTGGAGGCTTTAGACGGGCCTCCTCACCGAGCGCAAATGGCTGGAAAATAAACGCATGTAACAGCCTTCTGATGTGTATGCACGCCTCTTCCCTTGTCAGCCTACTGCTGTGCTCGGAGTATGAACATCAAGTTTTTGTTCATTATTTTTTTATTTTGACGGGTGTCTGAAGCGGGCAATGAAGCGGGCCCGTGTATACAGGCCGGTGGTTGTCGTGTCGATCGTGGTCTCTCAAATCTGCCGCGGGAAGCCTTGACCGACCCATGCAACTGTTCCCGCTGTTGGACGTCCTTCCTAGCGTTCTGTCTTATATGTGCCGCCGTGTACTTTGAAAGGAGGCATGTGTAATAAATCGTCAATCGTTGTTAGAAGACCTCCCAGCTAGAGTTTAAATGCTCAAGGGTCTATGTGTGAATATAAGTAAGTTTCAGTCATAAGTACCTCGGTGTCACACTAACCAGCAATCTTTCGTGGAATTTACACATTGACAATATTTGCTCATCTGCCTTTCGTAAGCTATGCTTCTTAAAACACAAACTCAGAAATTCCCCTTCTAACGTCAAGCTCCTCAGCTACTTCACTTTTATTAGACCTAAGCTCGAATATGCCTGTATAGTCTGGGACCCCTACACTAATCACAACATCCGTAAAATAGAAAGAATTCAGAGAAAAGCTGTAAGGTTTATTTACTCTAAATACTCCCGCACTGATTCTCCCTCACAAATAATGCTTACTAACAATATCGCAAGCCTCGAATCCAGGAGAAAGTGCTTCCGCCTTGATTTCCTTTCTTCACTAAGCAAAGGTGCACTGTCAATTGACCCATCACCGTTCTTGTCACCGTTGTCAACAAGACCTACTAGGCATCACAACCCGAACGCTTTCACCCCATATTTTGCTGCTGCTGACACCTTCAAATATTCTTTTTTCCCGCGTACGATACAAGAGCGGAATGAATTACCCCCTGTATAAGCCTGTATAAATGCCTTGTTTGCTTGTATTGTTTGTATGTTTCTGCATTTTATCTTCTTGTGCCCCCCCGCTTGGACCTAGCCATGGTCTGCAGTATGTATTAAATAAATAAATAAAATAATATATATCTATATATATATATATATATATATATATATATATATATATATATATATATATATATAATAAACAATTTGTGTTCAAGGGCTTGTTTACCTTCGACATTGCAGCAACCCCTTTCAGCTGCCTGAGTGGACACACCTACGTCAGTTACCCTCGCTATATATGACAAAAAACCCATTGTAAATATACAGGTGACAACGCTTTACGACGTAACAAATATTGTCAATTCCCGAATAAACAAGGATGCGAACCAATTGCCCCCTCTTCCTTTTTGTTCTTTCTCTCAGTGGACGGCCTGGCTACAAAGGCTTCCACAAATAGCAATAATTTTCGAGCCCAAGCCATAACTCACAACGTACTTGTTGAGAAACCAAACAACAAAGACAACATGTCGTCGGAAAGTAGCAATTGCCAGCGGCCAAATTACACAAGAGAGCGAACAAGCGTTGGTTCATTGCGTCGAGCTGTACTGCAGCATCAAAGGATGCGCCCGGACTGTGCCCACTCGCAGTAACAGAAACCATTACCTCTCATTTAGGTGGGAAAAAAAAAGCGACGACAACGAGCCAGAAATGAGAAGCTGACCCCTAACATTTCTTGTTACGGGAAATGGTCACTTCGAACGGCGCATGCGCCAAAAAATGAAGATCCAGAACAATGGAACGGGGCTACGCTTAAAGAAACAGGGCTCCAGCACAACAAGGGTTCTCCCGGTGCGGCGTGACCAACAGAAAGCGAGCAGAGACCCTCGTATTGAGGTTCCCGTTTCGCGGAGTGTCGGCAAAACGGGCAAAATTACAGGACTCCGCGAATTGCTCGCTCCTTGGTGTGGGTACAGCGGCACGAACGAGGGGTGACGCAGCTACAGTTACCGTATACACACAAAAGAACGGCCTTTTATGGATACTTTACGAACACGCACGCACGCACACACATACAAGCGTACGCATCATAGCTTACGGTATGTGTACGAGGACGGAGGGAAAGGAAGCGGAAGGGACAAACGAGAAGGACAACACGTGCCGGCATAGCTGGAGCTCATCTGTGTGGAATGAACCCGAGCACAGGCCTTTTCGGAATGATTTCCACAGTAAAGCAGACTTCTACGCCTACTCTCCATTCCGTCCCCTCTCTCTCTGCCTCCCTCTCTCTTGCTCTACGTCCGCTTATTGAGGTGTGTATACGCAAGTGGTGCTGGGAGAGCGAAATGGACAAACGCAGGCCATCGCGGCCACTTTGGAAGCTCGCCTTCGTGAGTGGCCGGCAGCGGACGCGCGTAATGGTTCCCTCTTAAAGAGAAACGACCATCAGTTTTTGCGAGGGGTGCCCGACCCCCATCCATTCCATCGCCAAGCGCCCACGAACCAAAACAGCCTCCCCACCTCGGCTCTTTTGACTGCCGCCATCCCGCGCTTCGGTTCTGGCACCCGGAGTAAGTAGTTCAACTACTCGATCCTACCGCCAGCGGCCTTCAACAACCTCGGGCCGCACTTATGCCCCTACATTGTTCGGCGTAGACGTCGTCCGGTGGTCGGTTCGCCTTCATTGTCCGTGCCTTTAATCTAGTGTCCGGAATCATCCCGGAAATAGCGAATCTCGCATTTAAAGGGGCCGTGAAGTACAGCCTTGCTTAATTTGAAAGAACTAGCGTTCGGTAACTCGCTCAGTATATATTAAAGCCACGAGTGGAAATTCTTAATAGAGAAAGAACGCCAAGAAACATTAAAACACTTTCAAATTTCGCGCTACACGACGTCAGCGGTGACTCAATCGGGACAGCAGTGGAACAGAAGAGGGAGACAAAAACATGGCTGAAGATCTAATTCGCAGCGCGAACTGCATTCTTCTTGGTCACGGCGCATAGCTGCTGCGTCTCAGGAAGTGATCGCGGGATGAGCGAACGCAAGGCGGCGCGCGTTACTCTGCCATTATCTCGCAGCTCTTCGCCGCCTCCGAGCATGTTGTCGCAAATCGTGTTTGAACCTCACTCGCAAATGTCACGTGGTTCGGATCAGCCGCGAAACGAGGAGGACGCGGAGCACATCCACCGGTTGCCTCACTCGTTGTTCAGCATTCACTCCTGAGCAGAGGTCGGCGAACTCACTCATGAGTCCACTCACTCAGACTCATTTGGACTCAAACTCACGCGTGAGTTTGAGTTTGAGTGAGCGCGAGGCTAGTGTGGCATGGTGAGTTTGAGCTTGAGTGAGTTTGAGCCGAGTGATCCCGACTGAGTTTGAGTCCGATTGAGTTTGAGTACGCCTGAGACCTAGTGAGTTCTGAGTCCATTTTGAGTTCTGAGTACATTTTGAGTTCGAGTTCATTTTGAGTTCTGAGTACATTTTGAGTTTGAGTCCATTTTGAGTTCTGAGTACATTTTGAGTTTGAGTACATTTTGAGTTCTGAGTGCATTTTGAGTTTGAGTCCATTTTGAGTTCTGAGTACACTTTGAGTTTGAGTCCATTTTGAGTTCTGAGTACATTTTGAGTTTGAGTCCATCTTGAGTTTGAGTCCATTTTGAGTTCTGAGTACAATTTGAGTTTGAGTCCATTTTGAGTTCTGAGTACATTTTGAGTTTGAGTCCATTTTGAGTTGGAGTCCATTTTGAGTTTGAGTACATTTTGAGTTTGATTACATATTGAGTTTTGAGTGCATTTCGAGTTCTGAGTACATGGGAGTTTTGAGTCCATTTTGAGTTTGAGTACATATGAGTAGCCTAGCAGTCAGCTATGGTTGGTTGTTAAGTTTTATGCGTCACTGTGGGCTCGGAATTCAGGTTACCTGCGGGTACGGCACCAATCGCAATCTGCATGATCGGTTGGGAGGGAGGGGGTGTCTGATTTTTTTTAGTTTCTTGTTGAATTTTCATGGCCATAAGCACTTGCTGCATACCTAATTTTCGCGGCTGGGCGCGTGAGTGATAATTGACTGGTGAGGTCATAAAAAAGGGTTGTCTTAACTTTTCCTCCTGATAGATCCACTAAGAGCGTGGGAAAGGGTGGTGGGAAAGCACACGGCGGCGCTGGCGTACTGGTTGTTCGCCTGCTACTGTTAACGGCTTGATATACTAGGGGTCACAAAGGAAGAGGTGAGAGCCGGGGGGAAATGGGGCGGGGGCTGTCCTTTCTACTGTTTCAAATGAATTAGCAGAATTGACTGGGCAGCGCCCCTTAAGACAGAATAATGACCACATTAGATTGGGTGAAAAGTGAAACTGATGAGGCTAAGGCGTGTAAGGTATCACATGAAAGGTCCGGATTAACGGAATCAAGTGGGGTAAATAAAAAAATGCTTCCTGATTGTAGTCATCAGGCAGTCATAATGAGTCATAGATTGGGTTAAAATTCAAAATGACGCTGCGAGAGCATGTGGGGAATTAAATTCAAGGTCTCGATGTGGGGATTCATTCGGGACGAAAATGAGTTATGGATATATCATGACGTAGTCATGGTAAGTCATAGATTCGGTTAAAAATCAAGTTCATGACGCAAGGGCGTGTGGCGTATCAATTTAAAGGCCTCGATAAGGGTAATCACGTGCTTCCCGATTATTATCATGACATAGTCAAAATGGGTCATAAATTAGGTTAAAATTCACAATGATGCCACTGGGTGTCCGGAGCATCAATTAAAGGTTCTGATAAGGGAAATCACGTGGGACAAAAATGTGGTAGGGCTATATCATGAGATAGTCATGGTTAGTCATTGATTGGTTTAATTTCAAATTGATTCCGCTAGGATGTGATGGGTATCAAATTATGGTCTTGATGAGCGGAATCACATGGGAGAAATACAAAAATGCTTCCTGGTTATAACCACTAGATTGTCATGGCGAGTCTTATATTGGGGTAAAATTCGAAGTGACCCCGCTAGGGCGTGTAGGGTATCAAATTTACAGTCGTGACGAGGGGAATCACGTGGTACAAATAAAAAAAGGATTCGTAGTTCGAATCATAAGATAGTCATTATGAGTCATAGATTGGGTTAAATTCAAGGTGAGGCCGTGAAGCATGTGGGGCGTCAAATTGAAGGTTCCAGTTAGGGGAATCACGTCGGACACCTAAATAATGCGTCCTGGTTACAGTCATGAGTGATGCTTATTTTGACTAGTATGAATTCCATATGACCGTGCTAGGGTGTGTGGGGTATCAAATTAAAGGTCTCGTGGAGGGGGATCACGTGGGACAAAAATAAAAATGCTTTCGGGTTATAATTATGAGGATATAGCAAAAGGTATATAGCGAAAGGTACACACTCACACTCCCACTCCCACGCTCACTCACTCACTAACACTCACTCACCCACCCTCACTCACTCACACTCCCACTCACACTCATACTCTCACACTCACTCTCACACTCTCACACACTCTCACTCACACTCACACTCTCACTCCACTCACACTCACACTCACACTCTCACTCTCACTCTCTCTCACTTACACTCAACTCACACTCACACTCTCACTCTCACTCACACTCTCAATCTCACTCTCTCACTCACACTCTCACTCACACTCTCACACTCTCACTCTCACTCTCACTCACAGTCTCACTCTCACTCTCACTCACACTCTCACACACTCACACTCTCACTCTCACACTCACACTCTCCCTCTTACTCTTACTCTCACTCACACTCACACTCTCACTCATACTCACACTCACACTCATACTCATACTCTCACTCACACTCACACTCACACTCTCACACACTCATTCACACTCTCACTGTCACTGTCACTCTAACTCCACTCACACTCACACTCTCACTCTCACTGTCACTCACACTCTCACACTCACACTCTCACTCTCATCTCACACTCTCACTCTCACTTATACTCTTACTCATACTCTCACTCTCACTCACACTCTCACTCACACTGACACTCACACTCTCACTCACTCTCATTCCACTCACACTCACACTCTCATATCACTCCCACTCACACTCACTCTCACTCTCACACTCACACTCTCACTCACACTCTCACTCTCACACTCTGACTCACACTCTCAGTCACACTCTCACTCACTCTCTCACACTCTCTCACTCTCACTCTCACTCACACTCTCTCACTCTCGCTCTCACACTCTCCCTCTCACTCACTCTCGCTCTCACACTCTCCCTCTCACTCACACTCACACCATCACTCTCACTCTCACTCACACTCACACTCTCACTTACACTCACACTCTCACTCTCACTCACACCCAACTCTCACTATCACTCCCACTCTCAGTCACACACTCACACTCTCACTCTCACTCACTCTCACTCTCACTCTCACTCTCACTCACACTCACACTCACACTCGCACTCTCACACTCACACGCTCACTCACACTCACACTCTTACTCTTACCCTTACTCTCACTCTCACTCTCACTCACACTCATACTCATACTCTCACTCTCACTCAGACTCACACTCACACTCACACTCACACTCACACACTCACACACTCACTCTCACTCTCACTCCACTCACACTCACCCTCATACTCACACTCTCACTCTCACTGTCACTCTTACACTCTCACTCACACTCACTCTCACTCACACTCTCACTCTCACTCACAGTATCACTCACACTCTCTCTCCCTCTCAGTCACACTCACACTCTCACTCTCAGTCACACTCGCACTCTCACTCACACTCACTCACGCTCTCACTCTCACTCTCACACTCTCAGTCTCACTCACACTCACACTCTCATTCTCACTCTCACTCACAGCCACACTCTTACTCTCACTCACACTCTCACTCTCACTTACACTCACATTCTCAGTCTCACTCACACTCACACTCAACTCACACTCTCACTCACACTCTCACTCACTCACACTCACACTCTCACTTACACTCTCACTCTCACTCTCTCTCACTCACACTCACTCTCACTCTCACTCTCACTCACACTCTCACTCACACTCTCACTCTCACTCTCACACTCACACTCACTCTCTCTCACACTCTCACTCTCACACTCTCACTGTCTCAATCTCTGTGAGGCCATTTGAGTTCTGAATTCATTTTGAGTTCTCTGCCCATTTTGAGTTCTCAGCCCATTTTGAGTTCTCGGCCCATTTGGAGTTCTGAGTTCATTTTGAGTTTTGAGTACATTTTGAGTTTTGAGTCCATTTTGAGTTTGAGTACATTTTGAGTTTTGAGTACATTTTGAGTTTTGAGTTCACTTTGAGTTTGAGTACATTTTGAGTTTTGAGTTCACTTTGAGTTTGAGTACGTTTTGAGTTTTGAGTCCATTTTGAGTTTCAGTACATTTTGAGTTTTGAGTCCATTTTGAGTTTGAGTACACTTTGAGTATGAGTACATTTTGAGTTTTGAGTCCATATTGAGTTTGAGTACATTTTGAGTTTGAGTACATTTTGAGTTTTGATCACATTTTGAGTTTGAGTACATTTTGAGGTCTGAGTACATTTTGAGTTTTGAGTCCGAGTGAGTTCTGAGTTTTGCGGTCAATGTGAGTTTGAGTGAGCGCAGATGTGCTGCTCAGCATTGAGTCTGAGTTTGAGTGAGCGGTGATTCGAAAAAAAAATGTGAGTGAGTTTGAGTGAGCCGCGCCAACTTTGCCGAGGTATGCTCCTGAGTGAGTTCTCTCTGGTAGCAATTGTAGCAACTGGCAGCAACTCGTGGGTTCTCTCGACGGCAGCAATTGTCAGCCTCTACGTCGGCGGCGCGAACTGCGTCTGAGGAAGTGAACGGCCATCATCGCCTTCGCACGGCGGCACGTGCTGCTATGGCGTCCTCCCGCGCAGCGTCACCACCGCCCCGCATGTCTCACTTCCTCCCCCTCACAATTTCCCCATACGTCGCCGCCGGGGAGCGCATCGCGCGGGATCTGCATTTGCCCTATCCTCACACTTTGGCCACCCTTTCCCCTGCCGTTTTCTTTCTGTCTTCGGTTGCCCGGTCGCACCGCCCTCACCGATGTCAAGCTAAAGTAGCGGCCGCCAAGGTGCTGCACACTAATATTCCATTTGTAAGGTCATTTTGGTCCTATTTCCCAAAACTCCTGCAGCCCTTAATGCCCAGGACAGGCGATTGCAGTGCAATCACATTTTTACAGCGGAGCTGTTGTAGGTCGACCGTTTTCTTAAGTCTGCTGAAGGTCGTGCGTCACGCATTGGGAGGAGAAGGTTCCGAGACGACCCACCGATAGAGGGCGCAGTGGTCTCGCAGGGCGAGTTCCTCTCCCTCCCGCTAGGGCAGGGAGAGGGGAGGGAGCCTCCCGGCTCTCACGTTTAGCTGCCGATTCCTTGGCATGAACTGTAGAATTTGCGGGGCGACAGTGCTGCCGTACTCGGGCGAGCGGCCGCTGACGTTCGAGCCGACACAAGTGAAGCACACCTCCGCTGTTTTAGCAGATTTCAGACTGGGTGGAACTGAATTTACTCTTCATCATTGTTACGATAGCGGATGGGACAAAAGATAATTATGCTACCCACCCACACACACAAGCTTTAGATATATGAGCCACGACGGCGGGCGGGAGTACTCAAAGGGAGCATAGAACTGGTGCTCTGTTTTACAACGTCGCCGTTGGAGAAACAGCAGTTGCAACGGACTACACTCGCTTCTTCTCTATACTGCTACAACATTTACGACCAATCAATTCAAGTCAGGGCGGCAACAACAAGCAGAGCGTATAGCCGCCAACGTTAAGCGACCCTGCGGGGTCTCACTTTTACTGCGCACAAACTGTTACATTATGTCAGCCGTGAATTGCACGCTTACTGAGCAGTACTGCCCTCCCTTTTGTGAACGCACAAAGGCCCCGCTACTACTCTGTTCGCAGCCCACTGAGGGCCGGTCATAAAACCGACTCCCCAACTGGCAAGCTTAGTCGCTGTTGCCCCCGCCCAATGGAAATTGCCACATAGTGTTCGAGAACATGACCCCCACCACGCTTCCTGCAGTCACCCATGGAATCCACAATAGACGAAACGCGCTCTTCAGGGAACGCTTATGTTCAAGAACCATGTATGATGACATATAAGGTGACGACAAAGCGGATAGTTGGGCGAGTTGGTCGGTGTTCATGTTGAAGTGTTACAGTTCTGCAACTCTTCAACATAAAATGATGTTTTAAAGCAAAGCTTTCTGCCTCTACCAGCAACAGATCTTTCGTGGCGTGCGGGAGAAGAAACTCCTAACGCGGCTGCGGAGGGTGATGGCGGTTATCACTCACGCAGCAAAGTGTAGATCGCGCGGCGAATATACCCAGCGTTCCCCGCGCGCAGCGGGCGCCGCAATGGCGCTACCCGGCTTTGTGGTCTGCTTTAGCGACGGTTGTTTTGGGCATGTTTTTGGCGCAGCTTCGCGTCCATTGCGCGCGTCCTTCGCACGGCTTGATTAAATTGTTCGACAGCACCTTCTGGGTAACCCGCACCCGACGGAATTAAGTGGTCGCATGGCAAAGATACGTTAAATATTGGTTTGCAGGGCGGGAAAACGAAATGTAGATACCATATACAGACATCTGACCGGTAGGCAAACAGTACCTATTGTGCAGTGCTTGCCACTAATAACACTCCGCTTTCTAATTTGGTGAATGCCAATTCGGTTTTGTTTTAACAGGGGTTACAAAAAGCGAAAGGAGCAACTGGTTCTAACAACTAGCGATTATAAGAGTTCCCTCGGCTTTCTCGCAATTCTCAAACTTACTAAACTAACTAGTTTAAATCGGTATAAATGGAAATCACTAGACTCACATGCCGAGTCGTTTCGCGGTGTCCGCGCTCGTGTCGCGCGGTGGCGTAGCCCCGAGCTAGCATATCAGGATGGCTAGGTTCCGCTGTCTCACCCTTCGTTTTCTTTCTGCCGACGCACGTCCGGGCTACAGCCAGCGGCGGCGTCCGCCGCTCTAGCCCAGCCGTGGCCGATGATTCTGCGTTCGGGACGCCGCCCCTGCGAATTCTAGGTAACGGCATGCGTAGAAGCTCTGGTTTCACTCTTTGTAGAGCTACGCGTGAGAATTCGAGTGACGTCGCCGCATGGGAAATTGTTGTGGGTGTCTTTAAAGCTTTGCCTTCCAACCACCGTCAGAGCATGTATCGGATCCAATTTGTTTTATTTGAGTGACTATTTCGGCCAATTAATGAAGCATTTCGTTTGGCCGGGGAATGCATGCCCTTTTGCACCACTTTTTTATTAAATTTTATTGAAATGAAAAAACACAGAAAGGTCGGCCTGATGGTAGTATATCTGGCCAGCTATTCCGTGTGTGAAAAGGGAAAGGGGAGGCAAGAGCGTGAATAGAGGACGAGAGAGATGAAGATGGTGGAGAAATGAATAAATGGCTATGTACAGAAGATGCCTATACTCGCGCTTCCGGATTCCGAAGCTTCAGCAGCTCGCTGTTCATCGATCCGCCAGACCGGACCTCCCTGTCAACTTCAACCACTTGTATACCATTTGAACAAGGGCGTTGGAGGGCGCTGGTGGCTTCAAAGCGACGCGCCCGTACGCCATGTCTTCGACGCAGGCTGGAGGTTTAATAATTCCAGGTATGCTATGCGGACACTAATCTCACTTGGAAGGCATGCGTCATCAGCCAGTAGTCGTTTAGCAGACTCAACCTAAAGTTTGAACTTTGCACACTATTACTACCTGTTAATCATCATCATCATCATCATCATCATCACACCACCCTACCGCCATCCTCGTAGTTGTCGTTACCGCTGCCACCTCCCAATCATCATCGTCACCATCATCATCAACAACGCCATCATCATCCTCCTCCTCCTCACCACCTCTAGCCTGTTTTACATTACCTGCAGGGTGAAAGCATCTCCCATTAACTTGTCCCTGTCCTGCGCTATCCGGACCCGTACTTTGCCACAAACTTTCCCTCCATCGAGTTATCAGCCTTCCCCTATTTCTTGACTCACCTCAGTAGCCACTCGGTAGCCACTCAGTAGCCACTCAGTAGCCACTCGGTGGCATGCCGGGAGGGAGTCTTTCAAATTACCTGACAACCCCAACTTCACTTCTTTGTCTCGATTTGAGCAGCTAGGATATCATCAACTCGCATTTGCTACCCAATCCAAGACGCTTCGCTTCTTACCTTCAAGCGTTACCCCTCTACCATTCTACTTTCCATGGATAATACGTTTCCTCTCAACATTTTACACTACCGTTATATCCTACCCGTTATACTCTGACATATACGGCAGTTGAACTTTGTTGTGGGGAATAAATCTTCCCGCCTTTTCCGATACATCGGGAACTCAACCGCGACAAGGCGCTGAAGGCGAAGCAAAAGGTTCGAACGAAGCGAGCAAATTTTACGATCAGGGGTTCGAGCTCCGCGCCCGCCCGGTAGGCGTATTTACACTCCCTGTCACACCGCCGCAGGGGTCTGCGGTGCTCGACCGGGTATGCTCGGCGGTGTCGTAAAAATGTGGACAAGCAGGGGCGCGTTCGTGAATGAAGCGAGCGCGCCATGATACGGTGACCAGAGAAGCGGAAACATTCGACAAGTCTCGGGCAGACAACCTGCTGATGGAGGAGGTCGTATAACGTGCCCGTGACGGATCCCATTGAAGCGAAACCAGCGTGCGTCGTCCCCTTCCCGCCAGCTTTGTCGCGGCTGGCAAATATTTGCAAGATTTTACGTCGTGTTTGAGGTGCCTTTTTACACGGCTGACTCCCCCGCTCTCCTTGCAGTGTTAACAGAAAGGCCGTGTCTAGAGTGCCGTCCGACGGTATTATAAGCACTCCACTATATCGACGTCCACCGGCGTATTATAACAAAATTTCCGCGTCTGGCAGTACATCGCTCTATATAACGTAAAGATAGGCAACCTAACCTAAACATAACATAAGCTAACCTAACGCACACAAAGAAATCATTTACAACACCAAAAGTAACCCAAGGCATAAAAATTACACTTCAATTAAAACTCGTCGCCCTTAAAGGGACATGAAGGCAAAATTCAACTTTGTTGAATTTGAAAGACAGAACTAGCCTTTGGCGGTTCACTCAGCTTCATTCGAGCCACGAAGGAGGCTAAATGCGTACGTATACCGTAATGAATAAAATCCCGTGAAAGTACCGTGGGAAGCAGTCGGCTGCTCTAAAGCATTTTTTTCGATTACTTTTTTGACTGTAATTGTAATTGTAGTCAGTTACTTTTTACAGTGAAGTAATTGTAACTGTACTCGGTTACTATTTTCGATAATTACTATTTTCGGTAACGTGTACAGGTGAATGTGAAGGTCACTGTACGTGCCGAGCTGCAGTTACTAAGATCTACCACCCGCTCAAGGATCCTCCGATATTTATAATGTTCACCTGCGGAAGAACCCACCATTAATGTGCAGAACGTCACAAATGCGCAGCGACCAATCCAGGCGTGGCTTTTCTGGGAGTTAAAACGTAGTGAGGTGGGGAACGAATAGTTGATAAACATATGGGACACGAGAGATTTTCTCCCGGAACACCGCATCCTGTTCTTAAAAATCATGCACCCCTCCGTCTAACGACGACGATAATTGAACGCGAAGCTCTCTCGAGCTTCTTCAGTTGGCCAATCCCACACTGCGAGTCTGTTCTACTCTGGAGGTGCACACCACCTTTCTAGAATACCCACAGCAACTTTCGCGTGTGCACTCCGTAGGCCTAACGTTTGGGCTTGGGGTGTAGGGCGCGAATCGGTACCTTGTGCTTGGCGTTCAGTGAGCATTTTTTTAGTGGGTGCTGGTTTGAGGTGTTGGCCCCCAAGATGTGACGTTAGGCCTGACGTTCTAAGCCTCAAAATTGGAAGTTAGGACTAACGCCCTGTGGCTAACAGCCTTACGGCACGCAGAGCAACGCCATTTTTCTCGTGACGGATTCTTTGGTTGTCGTCTGAGTTTTCCAAACCACTTCGGCCGTGTCAAAACAACCGGATAGACACTGGCTTCATTACGCGAGGGAGCCAAGTTCGATTCCGGCCACGGGAGGAGTTGTTTTCATTCATTTCACCCACAATCATTCATCATCATCATCATCAGAGAAAGTTGGCTTTACTGCAGGGCGTATGTACAACGGCATTAGTGAGCCTAATAAAGCTTCGCTTTAAAAATCGACAGCCCTGAGATTTGGTCCAGCATAAGATCAATGTCAAGCAACACGAACGCGATACGCTACAAGACGACAGGAGGTCTGTATTGCCTACACGAGTGCAACGAGGGCGACTAAAGTAGCGCCGGGGAATGCATTGCTCTGCACGAAAAGGGTCCACTGTGAGCAAGCAAGAAAGGGGCCTAGGCGAGAAGCGAGGAGGAAAGCGCGCACGTGAGAGTTGGAGCTGGTCGGGGGTCCCTCGCATGTGTGGAGGCGTGCCCTGCCCCCGCCAAATTCTTCTGGGAACTCTTTTTCCTGGTCGAGAGCAAAAAAAAAAAAAAAAAAAAACGGAGGAGCGAAGCGGGGGTCAAACAGTGGTGACCAGTCGCAGCTTGTAATCGAAGTACCAAGAGCAAAAGTTAACGGAACGCGAAAGAGCCAATTTTGGGCGATTTCTCTGCCGTACGGCAGCCGGAGATATTGCACGCGGTATTTCGCACTTATTTAAAAATTACACGACATCTCACATGCCTACCACAGTTTGTGGGTTGATACCGGAAGAGAAATAAACTAAAAATGCCATTTCTGTGGCCCGTACATTTTTGATCATGGCTGTACGTGCACATGCACGCGCACACACATGCACAAAGCAACAGGAGTGAGTTGTGTGCAGTGCGAAACACATAGACACGTGTTCGAAGGGTACGTTCACGCCTGGAGTAATCTCACGCGAGAGGAAACTGGCTTCGTTATAGGCGATACTTCGTTAAAGCAAATGTGATTCGCTCTTAAAGGGAGAGACAACCGAGCTTTGTGTAATGCATGTCGTCTAGCTCATATGAAAGCCAGTGTCTTATGTAGTTGGGTAACTGCAAGGAATTTCTTAATAAGTCGCTGGAAATAATTTTTTAAATTTGGCACTAAACTTTCTGATGTGTGAAAGGTGGCACCACGTAGAGTATAAACGTGACATTACCGTACGTATATAAACAGCACCGTCGGTCTCTATGCGTGATGCAAAAACCGCATAAAAGAATAGGAAAGGCTACATTTTATTATTTTTTTAGCCGTGGACAAGTTTTTGAATACCTCTATTCAACTCACGCACAGTTAAAAGTATGTTGCTGCGCGGCTCACTGTCAAGATTACTAGCATTCATTCTCGCAGCATACTTACGGCTGTTAGATCTAAAGGTGTCACTTTAAAACGTTGTAGTGCCCTATCAGGGCAATCGCTCCGGTTCGACGTGATTTTAAGTGAGGCCCTTTAACTTGGGATCATGCACTCCACAGAAATGGGTTGTGACAAGGAAACACTTCGATAATGAGATATTATAAAAAGGGTTTGCTGCCTACAATGCTAGCGGCCAAAATAGTTAAAATGTGCTACCGCAGCACGAAGTACTCCGCTGGGCTTGGAAACAATACAGACCCATGCATCCCATCATGCACGCCTACACACGCACACCAGTAAAGGAAAATAAAAGAAACCAGTTACTTAGATGAAAGTATAGGAGGAATAAGCGAACTACAGGGTTGGAGTGCCCTATGTTCCACTCTGCAACCAGGAATGCCACCCCCGGTACAGGAGGAATTGGCGCCAAATATGCGCCCTTCCAGCCACGCGGAAAACTTCAATGGCGGGCTCTCCTTTTTTCCCAAAGAGCATGGCGATAGAAAATAAGATAGCGACATTGAAGCAAAAGTAAATCGAACATCAGGGGAAGAGGCAAGTCCAGCAAAATAAAAATACCGAGCTCAACCAACGACTAAAAAAGTTGGGTCACAAGATGCACACAGTGGGAATCACGGTCTCCTAAAAAGTGCGGTGAATCGACGGTGCAAGAGGACCCTCCTGTGCGGCGGCGGAATCCGCAGCCAGAGAGAGAGAGAGAGAGACTGCTCTCGCACCACTATGAACGCTTCTCTGTGCTTCAAGCCGAAGAAGGCCACGCTGGGGACCGCTCTTACGAGGAAGGAAGCCTCGGACTCTCCTCCTCTTCCCCATTTTCCTCTCGAAACGTACTGGCCACTGAAGCCCTCTCTCTGTGACGTTCCTGGACCTCAGAGACGAACGATGGCTCCAGGATCCGCTGTGCCTTTTCGGGCCGTCGCTGACCCGAAGCCGGCACTTACGCAGAGGAGGTGGTCGGAGGAAAGTGGGTGTAATGGGGAAGGGATAGTGGGAAAGCACAGTAAAATAAAAGACACAGAAGCGGCCAAAAACCTGCAGCTTTGAGCTGGTGGGAAACCGTCAAGTGCAAAAGGCCGTTGGGTTTGTCAAGTAAGGTCTTTCCCGCCAACTCGGGGAGGTCTTCGCAGTCGGTGGCAGGCAGACGATAGTAAGGGCGAGAACTTCGCGTTGTTTTCCCGTCTCGCCGCCACGTGTTGATTTTGAACCCACCGTTCCGTTTTCTGCGAAAGTCCTTGTCATTCGTTGTTTTCAAGATTATGCCGTGTTAGCCATTGTACATTTGTACTCGTGAACATTTTGGGCTGGTAGGGTGTGAAGCTTTTTCCATGAAAATATTGAATTTGTCGGTTGTATTTCGCTTTCACTTTCTTCCATTCTCTCTCTCTCCTTTGTTTTCTTTCTTTCCCTTTGTTGCTCGGTGTTTTTGTTCCGCTGCTGTCTGCCAATATGGATTTCACGGCCAGGCACATTGCCTAACCGCAACTTTTCTCTCTAAATATTTACCGTAAAATTATACGTGTTTTATAGAAATAACGTCATTTCATTTCGTTTTGAATACCTTATAGCGGTGACGACTGTTCAGTTTTGAGTCCGGACGAGTTTGCGCTCAGCGTCCAATTTGTTGTTCGTAAAACATCCTGGATTGAACCCTTCAATGTCTTTTTGCAGAATGCTTATATCGCGTGGGTAGTGTCCTGGTGAAGTGCGTAGGTCACGATTGAAGAAAAAGGAGCAGAGATAAGGTGCGCATTTAAGATAATTTCTAATGTGGCCATTCAAGGCTTTCGGATGAAACATTGACCTCACTCAGTCAATGATAGCATTAAGCCACATTCATTATTGTCAACGGTATCTTCATGCCGGCACTCACCCATGAAATTCAAATCGGATGAAAAGTCTCCTTGTCATTACCATTGAAGGCTGAGCGACATTATATGACCAAAAGACTCGTGAAACCATTCAGATACAAGGAAACTGCAAGAAGTCACATAAGATTACAGGAGTCGCGACACTTCACCGAACACCGCTTTATTGAAGCTGTTCTATAGAACGCCGCTTTGTCAAACGTCGTTTTATCGAACGTCGTTTTATCAAGTGACATTTTATTGAAGCCGTTTTATCAGGAGTGCGTAACCTAAACTTATATATATATTTGGAAAATTTTGTAGCTGTTATCGCTTTTTTCATCAAAGTTCCCTCTGTGCTTTTCATATGTTTTCCCAATGAGCAAATGTAGGCTCCAAAAATAATGTTCGGTTAATGAAGCATGCCCGATTCTTATACCGGATCTCCTCTCCCCTCCAGCCACACCTCAGAACCTAGTATAAACCCGGTATTCCAGCCTGCAAGCCCATTTTTTACTTCAGTTTTCTTTCTACCTAATTACTACTAATTAATTCGTCACCTCTTCACAACATATATAGTGCAGCTTTTCTTGACGCCAGTGTGCCCAATGCCAGAAATGCAGCTCGAAAGCTAGCATTCATATCCTTCAATTTTTGTGCGCTTATTTCTCTGTCGGTACTGCGCTCAGTCGTACAACGGTTACCAAGCCTTTTCCTGCCATTCTCAACGCCTTCCTTACAACGTAGATGATTCGGCGAACCAGCGTTCAATAAAGCTGCCTTCAAAGAACTGCCCACGCAAGGGCGCTCAGGATTTCCGAGTTATTCGCAACCACAACACACACATCACGATTCACTAAGTTCCCAGATAAAACGGAAGAATGGGTTTGTACGTCGAGAAGCAGCAAACGTATACATGTGGCGGCCAATACTTCTCCGACTTTTCTAGTCCTCCACTGCATCTCTCTCTCTCTCTCTCTCTGTCCGCCTCTCTCACTGATTCCTCAGGCATTACACATAAACCTTACTGCGATCATCGCCACCATCAAGGAGTTGAGAAACCAAGCCAGGATTCATTCATACCCCAGTTTCCAGATCATTCACGTCGGTTTTCATCTCAGCCAATCGCGTGCAGCGGAAGCAACCAAGTGTTTATTCAATGCCTGTTTTCTTGCCTTTTTTTTTTTTGTTGTTGTTGCGGGCGCGCAAACTGATGCAAAAACTACCTAGAACGAAGACGGGGGTGGTCAGGAGTTGACGAGTACGTTGTAAAGAGACGATGAGGAGAGGAGAATACGGGGGGGGGGGGGGGGGGGTCGCAACAGACTGACGACAAGCGACGCCATTGGCCAGCGAACGTGAGGACAGTAGGCGGCACATTCCAAACTACCTCTCAAGCACGAAAAGAGGGAGCGGGATCGTATAACCGCTGCACACCCCCCACGTCCAACTAACAGATCCCACACGACCCCGGCGCCATTTTGCCGCCTCGTAGCACGTCTCCGTTCTGGTCGCTGTTTACGCGCCCCGAACGTTCTTCGGTTCCATTTCTCATTTTTGTTCCATTTTCGCGTCCTTTCTTCTTATTATTTCGTTCTCCGTTCGCGCTTTTTCGCCCCGGCGCGGCAATCTCTGGCCCAGCCGCGGTTTCATTCGGATTTTTCTCCCCGAATAGGGTGGGAAGATGGAGAGGAGGATGCGGAGGAATTCCGCTCGCGGCCCCCGGAGTCTGGTAGGACTGCGCCCTGTCGCTTCATCCCTCCCGCCCTCCGAAAGCCACAGCACGGCGGCGGTGGTGCGCGTACGGTGGCCTGCGGAGTGCCCCGCGCCAAACGAGCCGTAGGGAGGAAGTCGAGAGCGTGACTGGAGCGGCGGTGCCTGCCTTTCTGACGACGGCACGCAGTAGTGTCAGAATGTCAGTATCTGGGACTTGAACTAAATCCGCGAATTAGCGGAGAAACAAGAGGAGTGGGAGGCACATGTTGCCAGCTAAGAGCTGATTCTTCCGAAAAAAAAAAAAAAACTGATTTACCAGGCTCGAGAAGTGGTAAGTCTTGAAAAGAGGAATCAAACCACCATTCTCTATAGCTGGAGTGGAAAGCGCTTATACTTCGAATAGTAGCAATACGGGCTAGAAAGACAACAACACTTGACGAAGCGCAACTAACAACTGATCTACTAATAAATAAGTCGTTAATAAATCAGGTGTGTTAACAAATAAACCAGGTGTGTTAATAAATCAGTTGTTAGTTGCGCTTCGCCAGGTGTTGCTCTTTCTAGTCCTTGTTGCTACTATTCAAGGTGTAAGCGCTTTCCACTCCCGCTATGCAGCCCCAACAAACGCTTGCAGATGCCCTGTTCACCAGTCTGAAGTGGACACCTAATTGACTTTTTTCCATCGACAAAGTTAAACATGATGATAGGGGAGAAATTGCTTGGAAACGAGGCTTGCGCCATCTGCCTGCCTTGTCCACGTTACAAAGTGTCATGCTCTGAGTCTCCTCCTTAAGAAACCAACAATGACTCGAAGAACAGCAGCTCGAAGTAAAGTACATGCCTCGGCCTGATAACTCATGTCAATAAGCGACTACAATATTTCCAAGTTTATCCTGATGTCTGGTTAAAACAAAAACGAAGCCAAATTGAAAAACTGTGGTGAGAAAAAGGAATGAAATGATATAGAAGCTCGATATAGAAGCTGTCAGGTCAGAGAGTAAATATGAATATTTCCGATCAACTTTAAACAGCGCTTGCAGTGAACCGTGATGTCGGTTATGAAAACTTGCCGTCAGAACGATTTTGAAATGCAAGCGGAAGGCAAAGGCGCAGTCATGTGACAATGATCTTTCTTGTCGGCAACGCCCGAAACGGCTATGCCTACCTCGGTAAACGAACGAGTAGGTTGCAACAAGGTCATACAGCAAGGAAAAAATTCCGTAGTGAAAATCACTGCTTGGAAGTGTACAATTCTATTTATCTGAATAAGTTAGCGGGGTTGTCCACGTAACCATTACGAGCAGTGCAACTGACGCAGTCGCCTTCCTTTTCAAATGACATGAATGGAGCTTATTTAACCTGTCAATTTGACCTGTTAATTTTTGGTTGTTTGTTTCATTCTTCCATACACGTAAGCATTTATGCATTGCGTTGCAACGCTTCCTCCACCCGCTAGTGGCGTGCTAGTAGACGCACTATAGCGTTAGCGTAGCCACCTTTCTGTCTAGCAGTGCACACAACAAAACACATTGTGCACAAATACAAACATATAAATATAAATACACTGACCCCCTCCCTCCTTCCCTCATACAGGCGCTTATGCGGTACAGTAGTGATGGGACCATATTTTCCTACTTTGAAGTTGGGACCATTTGTTCTGGGACCATCTTTTCCGCGACCGGTGCACACCACCGGGCGGGCACATTCTGTGCAAATGCTATGACAATGACCTGTGGTTTCACGATAACTGGGAGAACGGCTTAACGTATGACGTACTTCCTTCCTTTTTCGCACGTTCTACATAGCTAACAATCCCGCAACCAGCAATGATGATTTGGTTTTGTATATATGCAATCACCCGGGCCTCTTCCGTCGTCTTCTCTATCAAAGTGCAAACAGGGGTACATCCGCTCCATGGTTCGCACACGTGCATCCACTTTCTGCAGTGCCTCACTGCTCTCATGAATGAACGAAGCCGAGTCGCATCTCTGCGGGGGGGACTTCTCCCCCTTGGCGACGTCGTCGTGGCAGGCTCTTCCCCGCGGCCTCTTTGCTCTGTCTGGCAACAATTTACACAGCGACATAGTAAACAATGTCGCCAAGGGCAAGCGGACACACATGCAGTTTACGGACGGATCGGCTGCCAAGGGAAAGAGGAGAGGAAGGGGTCCTAGCTGCGGGCGCAAACTGTGTCTGGTTTGCTGCCGCCGTCGTTTGTGCTTTTCACTTTGCTGCCATGCAGTGCCCGAGGGTGTGTGTACGTGTGTGGGCGTGTGAGCGGGACCCTCTGCTGTCTTTGGGCTCAGCGGGACGGCCAGGCTGACATTACGGTCGCTTCTACAGTACCCGCGAACGTCCGGGAACTCGTCACGTGGCACTCACCCGGCGGCCAGTGCACGTGCGAGGAAATGTGTTTGAGGAAACGGGAAACGTCGTATGGCAGACCACCTGCTGCGGGGTTTAGTCTTTGGGTGCACTTCGGGGCAGATCGCGAACAAATGTGCACACAGGCGAGTTCAGCAGTGCGGGTCATGCTGGTTCCTTCGATTGGTCGCCTTGTACTGCTCCGGAACTGCTCCGAAGCAGCACCGTATTTATCTTGTCCATATAATTTCTGTTGCGAGAGCCGTCCTGGACTGCTTAAGAACTTCCCACAAGTTGCTCAGGACTGGAAAAGAAAATAGACCGACCATTTTTAGCAGGCAAACAAAAAAGACCATAAATCTGCTAGAAGCCGATCCCGAGGTCGCGTTTTGGAGCACATGAGAAGGTTACAAAGCAATTTCGGTGGAAGAATCTGAAGCGTCGTGCCTCGGCTGATCTGGAGTCCGAGATGGAAGGTTCTGAAAGTGGAACCTGGGCTGGGGAGGTGTGCACGTCAGTGGATAGAAGATGTTGGGGCACTAACGCGTAATAACAGAAACAAAGTAAGCATTAAAGTGATGAGATTAATCGCTATCAGTAATGACAGCTGTACTGTTGTGGATTAAGGGAGGGATGCCAACGTCGTCCTTGCTGTTTGATTTCACAAGTTTGCAGAGATCCTTCGGATTATTTTTAGTTCTAGAGCCAAGAAAGTCAAAATACCGTTATTTTTCTCGTCCAGGTCAACGAAATTCCCAGTTGTGAAACCAATTGCCGAAGTCTAGCATTCAGACGGTCTGCAAGCAACTTTTGAGTACAGTTCTTGCTCTGGGGGCATGCAAGCTGACGTTCGCACGAAATCGTCGTCCGCACTTGGACGCACAAACTTACAAATGGCGGCATGCCATTTTGTTGAAACAAAAGCTTGCACGTGCAAACCCAAGTGTTGGCGTACAATTCGCGTAAAGCTCGACGTTGTATAAATAAGCACTCTTTGCACTCCTCAATGTTTCCCTTTGAGAAACTTAACTCGATGTCTCGTCAATGATTCCGTTTACGGCAGCTGACTAGCACGTGAATCTCGGACGCTCTGTTTATATTATCACATCCGCGTGGCCAAAACGTCGATTGCACAGCAGACGTTCGTCGGCTGCGCTATCGCCAGAGGGACATGAATCACGCGTTCACACACTCGTCTCTCGTATTTCTATTGATTACGAGGCCACTTCCTCGTGGCATGACTTACGCGGATACAAAAAAAAAGCCACGAAGACAAAATACAAGTTTCGTTTTAAAAAGGCTGCTTCGTCCCAAGAAGAATGTCACCAATTCTAACGTAAACTTCCTAGTACAACGCTGGATATTAATGAAAGGACATGAAGCCGTGACAATCTCCCAGCCACTTTCACTCCGGGTTTTTATGACGTCACAGGGCCTTGTTTGTGGGATTTGCGGCCCCTGACCAACACTACCGCCAGAAGAAATAGCGGTGCGTCCGGTTGCGTTTGAGTTTATCACTCGAATGCGAATGTGCAGTAAACACATTGATAACCTTACTGCTCACGTCGTGTAGCGCGAAATAAAAAAAATAATTCCTTAGCTTTTTCTGATTAAGGAAACGCCTTTCAGGGCTGGAATTGATTTTACTGGGTTGCAAAAGATTAGTTACCTGAAATAAAAGGTGCAATTTGTCTCCACAGCCCCTTCAGCGATCGAGAAAAACAACGACCCCTGCAAAAGCCAGAGTTACGGTGGAGCGAAATATTCATTTCGCCAGTTAACTGCAGAAAAAATTAACTGCCAGTGCTCTAACCGTGGGAAGGCATACAAAATATTTCATAAGGGCCACATTATTTCAATTTTGTTGTAATTTTCTTAGTTGCTTGGTGCTTTGTACTCTCATTGGTAGGTGGCAATGGTGGGTGGCAATAGGTTCCCGTTAAGGTAAGCAAAGGAATACCTTCAAGAATTTGTTTTGCGAAAAGCTGCTATCGAAGTTCTTGTGCCATGTTTTTGCCTCAGAAGCCGGTATTAGCGATACTCGGTTTAGATAGGAACATCGAACATGTACATAATCTGTCAAGTTAAAATGACTACACCACATTAAAGTTCAGGCTTCATGCTAACCAATGCCAGACTAATAAATAGGAATCAGGGTAGGCTACATATAGTGATGATCCACTGAGTTCATCCACCCTACATATTCGAACGGGTTTAGTGTACATAGAAGATACTCGCAATAGTAATAGGTACTCGTAATTAGCCGTTGTTTGTCTACTAGGTAGAGTGTCTGCTCGAAGCATACTGCTGTTTTTATCAAGCGCCTAAAAACCACACTCCTGTAAAAGGGCGTCGGAAAATTGAAGGCAGGAAACCGGACCATCTCCACTAACGTGAAACCTAAGGAGGGGTGAAGCATGCATTGTATAAGTGTATTCAAAGATTATAAAGTCTCTCTTGCCACACGACGCGCGCTGATATACGCGTCATCCCAATTACGAGTACGGAGGAGAAGCGAAATTCTAAACGGAGAACTGCAAACTTTTAAGTTAAAGCGAGTATGGAGCGAAATATAAGGAAGCAAGCAAGCGCGAACGGAAAACACGCGTTTTTTGCCCATGGAGATGAGCCGTTCTAACGCGAGGCTTTGGAAAACGAGAGTCCCGTTGTGTTCTTTTAGTACGCGGAATACATTCTAGCGCGAGACGTTGGAAAACGAGTGTACCGCTGTTATAGTACCGTGACCACATGGGAATACGACGACGAGCGACGACGACGACATGAGAACCCGATAGCCCGAGCCCCTAAGGTACTTCGCCGCTAAATACGTGAAGCTGTGAATGCCTGCTAACGCTCTTTAGCAGGCATTAGCAACATAACGTTAGGCCTAATGCATTAGCTTTAGCAACGTAACGTTAGCCTTTAGCAACTTAACGTTAGCATTAGCTTTAGCAACGTTACGTTCGGCCTAATGTCCATAAAATCCGTCGGTCAGTACACCTCCGGGGTGTGTGCCACGAGTTGCAGTCAATGGAAGGTTTAGGAGCCATTCTTTTTGCTACAGACACTGAATGCTGGCTTTTTCGCTCAATGGGCCATTTACTGCACTAATATTTACGCTATGTGTCCCATTGTGTGCTACGCTATTTCTGAAGTGTCCGCACGACGAAGCTTGTCATTTTGGTCTTTTTTTTTTTCGCCGATAGCTGTCAAAAGTTTGTGTTTGCTAAGCGAATTGCCGTTTGCCGGCAATTCATGAACGGCGACGGGCAAGGTTGCCCTGCTTAAATTAGATTTTGCTGCAACTCTTCGCGGTTTTTTCCTCTGTACAGCAGCCGCTCAGAGTATATTTCTAGGAGAAATGAGATCAGTGATAATTTTACCTCTTTTACCGCCGCGCAGCAGTTCGAAACCAAAGCGACAGTATACGCGTGCACGCGGTTTTCCCGTATTCCAGTCAGCTGCCCCGTGTAATTTTGTGCGCGCTTAAAGAGAAGGTTAAAATAGACGACGTAAGGCAGCAAGTCTGGGAGGCCAATTACCACAGTGTAATGCTCGGAATTTCCTGCCTTACTATATCTGTTACACATGAGCAGGTGAAGATTGCTTATCGCCGCAAAAATGGTATCTGTCTGCAAGAGGCGCCAGCGAAGCGAAAACAGAAAACGCCCCCCACTGTACTTCAGTAAATCGTATCGGCGCGGCATACATACAAGCAGCCTTCTAGCAGAGGTGAAGCTACTCGCAAGGTTTCGAAAGAAATCCTTGAAAGCCCTGGGTGCCCAATCCTTGGACGCGACGAAGGAGCAACGAGACGGGCACAATCAAAACAGCGTACACACAACCAACCACCTGCCCGCGTCTTCGTCATCGTCTGCTCGCGGCGCGCAGCGCAGCGCTCAATAAACACGACGGCGCGCCGACGACGTCCACAACGCCCGGCTGACCACCGGTGGCGGTAGAAGACCCACCAAAGTCAGTATTCACACCTGCAACCTTGGAGCGCCTTGAGAGATCGCCTCGCAGAAACAAATAACGGCCAAGAAACAGACGCAGTTACGGGCGAATGAACGGCCACACGCACACGGAATTGCGCAACGAAAGCACACGTGAAACTATCACCACGAGAGAAGATACGCGCGCCACAGCCTTGCGGCAGTCGGAGCGAACGAACGAATTGGTGCGGTGGCGGGACTACAAAAGTTGGTGGGGCCGCGCCGCCGAGTTTGGCGCCCAACGTGGGGTCCAGTCATGGTCATCCGGGCATAAAGAACGGCTGCGGATAAAAAGGAAACCGCCTCGGCCTAAAGATGCACGGAGCGGGTTGCGAAACCGCACGCAACCGTGTGCGTGCCCACGTCTACTTCCACGCGAGCTGAGCGGTCCTACGGCCGCTTTGCCACGTGACTTTTTAGGCGGCTTGTGTTGGAAGAGGTGAAAGCGAGCTCAAGGACTGAGTCGCTGCGGGTAACTTGGAAACGCCGTGATTCCTTTCACTTCGTTCGAGCGCAGCATAGCCAAGAAGATGCAGGCACGAAGACGCAGCCCAAAGGCAAGCGCAGAAGTTGTGATCACGGAGTCAACGCCATAAGAATGTCAAAAAAAAAACTTCCGAACTAGTTTATCTTTGATTGGGAAAGCACAAGGAGTGTCTAGCAAGTGCGGTTCACTTATTGCCATCAGTTATTAGTGATACGTGACGTCGTGTGACGTCACTGTGGCAAAGCCGGCGTGGTGAGAAGGATAACCTCTTGTCATGTCACTATGGTTAAAAGAGGGTATAGGCGAGCACGCTACAGCTAGTTGATTTTTCATGTATTCCTCCTGTTCGATAGGGCTGTTCGAACACGCGCGATTGACGGTAATGCTGCTCCGTCTTATTCTTGATGATCATTAACCCTATCATCATCGCTGCAGCCGGCTGTTGTCCATTGAATAGCCTTAACGACCTCCAAATCCACTTAATCTTCATCAACCAGACCTAACCCTTTGTTGTGTGGTTTTCTCATCTAGTTACCTAATTTTTTACCTGCACCAGATTTAAGTGTTCTTTCTGATACTTGTGTGGTCCACATATACTCTGCCCGTCCAACTACTATTCGCATTCCTTTAATTTAAGCAAAAACACTCTCCACAAAAATTTTTAAATGTGTCTGCTCGTATACCGATATAGATATTCGACAACTATAATTTCTGTTTGAATGAGAGGCATTCTATAACCCCGCTAACTCATTTCCTCACTCACTCACTCACTCACTCACTCACTCACTCACTCACTCACTCACTCACTCACTCACTCACTCACTCACTCACTCACTCACTCACTCACTCACTCACTCACACATGCACACCCATGCAGCCACCCCTATGGCCTCCTCCTCACTAACCGTTATAAATAATTCCAATTAATTCTGCACGTAACTGCTTGCCACAAGCTAAAGTAATCACACATAACTGAACGTAAATTCTAAATAATTCCAAGGCATTACAAGTAATTTTTGCAACGTCAATCGCTTATAAATAGTGCCAAAAAATTACGAGTACATTCCAAAACGTTCAATCTGATTTCAAGTAATTCAAGTAATTACGAGTAACGCAAAGTAAGAAAAACTGGTATGAAGTAATTACAAGCAAATTAGAAGTAACTTTAAGTAATTTCAAGCAATTCCGGATTATTGAAGGCAAATTTCAAGTAATTCAAAATAATTACGAGTAGCGTGTCAAGTAAAAAAGTAAGGCATATAGCCGGTGTATATCGAGTTGCCTCATCATCGTGACTTTTATAAACTTATTTCGCTCATGAGCACTGTTTTGTTTCTGTTAAGTGTTTATATTCGCCCCTCTTGGTATTAAACGTTAGTTGTTCGACCAGCGGCTGCCCCTGTGTTCCACTTTCTTCGTCTTTCTTTAAGTTCGCGCTGGTTCATCCAAGAATCAGCCAAATACTTAGTATACTATGTTTTCATAGGATGGCCCAGGTCCTACACCTCCTATTAAATTTTTGAAATGGCCCATGTTCCACCTATGCAGTGCAGCATGTCAAATGTAATTGCTGACAAACGGACAGGTTTCTGGGGTAATTCAGCCAAGGATGCTTAGACATTCAAATAACCACAGCTTCGTAACCATTCTTTCCTCCTGTCGGCATATCGAAGAAATCGAAACTGCAGTTCGAATCGAAACTGCAAGCTTGTGCAAGTTTTGATTCGTGGTAGTACTCCAAAGAAGAAATCCATGGCTAATCAAAGACAGAAATAGAGTTGTGCAGAAGTATGTTGATTGATATAGAAAGTTAAAAACAGTGGCGGGGTACAATGCCGATTGCTCCAGAGAATTTGCTGATAATATACGTAATATGGTTATGCCACATCATATTTTCGTTATACTGTAACCTTGAAGCAGTAATTTTGCGTATGAAATGCGCGGTTAAAGGGATTTCGACGGTATAACTTCACTAAACCTAGCCTACGTTCCCTTTAAAGGAGAAAGTACGGGAAAATATCACAAACTGCAACTAAAAAGCCAGAAAGGGAGGGCAGATTCCAACACTCTTTTCGCATTTTTTTTTTCTGCTCGTGCGTGCTTTCACCACCCACGGCGAGTTGTGACGGATGAGGTCCCCCCTGCACCAAGCTAGGCATGAGCACGTCCCAAAGCGCCCGCTTACCATTCCTCTGTGCAATGGAAGGAGCGAAGAGAAGAGTGAAAGCGGAGATAGATAGAAGGACGAAGACCACGTGCGGCTCCAAACAGCGGCGGCGTGCGTGAAAGAAGATCCGGCGAGCACGCGTTCGAAGCCATGGCCGGGCTCCTGGGAATCCGTAGATGAGCCTTCACCATTCATGAGGGGAACCATGCGTCTCGCTGAAGGAGGGGAAAGTAATGAACGACAGGAAGGGAAACAGAGGAACATTGGAAGACGCAGAGCAAAAAAAGATGCCTGGAGCTTTAAAGTGCCGGTGGGAGCCTTACCCAAATCACACCGCGGGGTGGCCGGCTTCCTTGCCTTCCAAGCGGACCAACGCGGGAACTGCCTGTCCTTTCGGCCGCCGAAAAACTCGCCCGCCCCCGTGGTATGCGCGAAGGGGGCAGGAGAGTTGCAGACCCGCGGGCGACTGAGGGTCCTGCCCGATTTTCGCTTCCTCCTCGTCCCCCACCTCAAAAGGGCCGCCTACCATTCTCGGGTGGAGGAAAACAGAGTTTTCCAGGAAGCCGGCATTGGGAAGCGAAAGGTCGTGCCCGATGAGAACAGTCCGAACCCGCGGAAACTGCCAAAGCAGGGGCGTTTAGAGAACGCACTGACGCACGCACACAGACACACACACAAACATACACAATGCCCGGACAGTCGCAGGGAAAACATCGCACTCCGCACCGCGGGTCTAGGAACAGTGCACAACCACCGTGGTCTTTGCGTCCACAGGCCCGCTCCAGGCCGACCGGCCGCGGCGTGACTGGGGAAGCGAGCATTGTAGTTTCAGATAGGGTAGATCTGTCCTGTCTTTAGAAGAGTGGTTGATGGCCTTTTGGTCGGCCCGCGCACCTGTAGACGAGCGGCCCCTGCACGGTGCACTGCGGAGGGACGGTGAAAGGACCAGAGATTGCGCGGGGCTTCTGGAGAAGGTAGCGCGACGGCGATTTGTACTGTCCCTCCTCTGTTTATCTGCTATTGGCATCGCAGAGTGGATACGTCGGACTCGAAGGTGTGAACGACAGCAAAAAGAAGAGGGGGAAGAGGGAAGATGCTGGGGAGTAGGCGGGAGGGCTGCTACTCCAGGAGTGCTTGTATAAAACAAGTTTGCGGGTCCGATTTTTAAAGGCCGCACCTCCTCCCTTTCATGTGCCGGCTTCCTGGACCGGCAGGTCCTCGGATCACGGAGGACCCCCAGTAAGGTCATCCTCGAACCGTTCGAGGGAGCGTCTGCATTGAATCGCGCGGCTCAACGTGATTTCGGTCGATGGCAAATACCTCAGCGGGCGTTTCGAGGAGTGCAAGTTACACGCCGAAAGGGGAAGGTATGCCCAGTGTTTGCCGACTGCACGGCAACGCAGGTGGATTCTCTAAATTCAGCTCGAGGTGGTCCTCGGGTACCACGAAAATTTGCCGCTGCGGTGCCATTGTCGCGTCTCGCACATTGTCGACGGCGTCGACCGCGCCCATCCGGGTGTTCCTTCTGTGTTCTCGTGTGTCGAAAAGGGTGTGGAATGCGACGAACGCGCTTTAAATCCGACCGCGACGTTACGCTTTTCAGCGGGGCGGCTAGTCGAGCTGAGCTCGCTGAGAAGGCGTCAAGACGCACGGGGAGGGCTATGATCACGTACCCCTTCTTGGAAGAAAAGAGCAACAATTCCTCTGTCACCTTTTCTTGTTGAACGACCACCAATATTTGTGAAATCATAGCAAACTGTTCCTGCAAACAGAGTACACGTAGAAATTTTCACGGTGTTGAAGAACTTCCTCCAAGACGAAAAAAAGAACTTAATGTGCATTTTGCGATCACCACCGGAACGAATTAGGTGACATTTTTTAGTACTTGCTGTACATGAGAATAGGATGAGGCAATAAAAACGAACTAAACAAGGATGTCCGGTATTGCCCTCCTGAGGCTCATTTCAATCGTAATACAAATGAATGACACCTTATCCAGTTGGAATTTATCTTCCCCAAAAGGTATTCCGGCCGTGGTCACAACCAGACACAATAAAGAAGCACTCGCTCCCGGAAATGGTCCCGGAAAAAATGGTCCCAGTGCCAATCTAATAAAAAATGGTTCCATGCTCGGGTCGACATGTTTCTTTTTAAGTTAGATCTGAACTTTCTTGCGGTTTTGATTTTCTTCCTTTGCGTTTTAGGCAAAGAGTTAAGAGAGTGATGGGATGGTTTAATATTCATATATGGGCCAGAAAGGAAAACTTCTGGAGGCTGAAATCTAACAAAGCAAATTGGGTAGACATACAGACAGACGTATGGAAGGACGGTTTTATGGATGTATGGATGGACGGATGGATGTTCAGATGGGTGGATGGATGGATGGTAGCGCTGAGCATCGATTAAAAATTTTGATGTAGTTAATCGGCAGGCCATTATCGAATAATTGAGTGGTTTATCAGTTCGCGTGGATTACAGACAGAATAAAAAATAATACCAAATTTCGAATTGCAAGTCTCTTTTTTGCTGTTATGTAATCAACACGGAGGCGTTGATTATTTCCGGACCAACACGCAGGCGTTGAATTTTCACGTACCAATTTTTCCGGAACTATTTTTTCCTACCATTCCTTCCGGACCGTTTCTTTCGGGAACCATTTTTACCTACACCCGTCCATTATTATATCTGTTCTCAGTGCGAACTCGTACACCTTTTACTATCGCTATCCCCTTTACTACCTTACTCGTGGTTTTTTGTTGTTGTTGTTGACCAGCGAGATGTTTATTGACTGTTTGTACTCCCATCACCAGTGCTGTTACGGGCCTGCTAGGTATTATAAATGAGTCTATAGTAAGCAATCTCATAAATCTGCCACAAATAAACCAGTAAACTCTTCAGTCACTTAACGAATGTGTCAAGCACTAAATAGTCATTTAAATGTTCAGCAATTGATTTTTTCCGGACCAGCACAGCGGCGTTGAATTTTTTTGCAGCAACGGTTCTGGGACCAGTTTTTCCGGGACCAGTTTTTCCGGGACTATTTTTTTCCATGTTTGCCTTTGTTCAAGTACAGTATCAGAAAACAAAATTTGGCGCTCTACGGGTATTAGAGAGCACGGGCGGCACAGACTTGACAACAATACCCAACAGCTGCACTGCACAACGCCAGCGTGCATTAAAATTTCATAACAAGGCCGTCTTCGTACTCCAACCTTATTCAAACGCCTACTCACGTGCGAACAGCGGCCTCAACTTCAAAGGCAGAGAGCCCGTGCTTAGCATTCGAACGCACACGACAGTCACTCACCGTAGTGAGTCACTCCCTTGTTCATTCACGAAACCTGTTTGTGCCACGCGCGTGCGCGTTAGCCATGCCGAGCACGCAAGGCTCATTATTTACGCTTCGTAGCGCCACCTGCCGGCGCAGTATGGATCGAGAACGAGGCTCAATCAAGTGCAACTCCCAGCTGCAACGAGCTCTTGCGTACTGCTGGTTGCATTGCGGTCAAAAGGTGGTCACAAAAATATTTGCCAGGCTTACAATAAGTCGCGCAATGCTTGAACCAAAGCGGAGCTGGAGGATTTCTTACTATGTAAGCACTGGAGGACACGCCACCACGCATTGCATTAGCTTTGAAATTGTTTATTTACAGGTTCCGTCGTCACTTTTCACTGCGGTAGTAGTAGTCATCATTATATCCATCTATATCGTCGTCTTCCTCATGCATGACTGTCGGGCCTGAATTTTTTTTTCCCGCAGCCTTTCACAATTCCCCAAAGTGGAACACGCCAGCACGCGCTAGAACCAGCGGCAACCGGCTTGGCGAACTGGGCGTCTGTAGCGCGAGCTGTCTTGCGCTCCCCATTGGAGGCGCGGACGCACGTGAACATTTTTGGTATTTTATTGCGAACGCCATGCGCAAGCCTGGACGACGCCTGGCGCTCCCCGTAAGGTGCGTGCTCACGTGCGCGGTATATGGCGGGAGTAGCTATGACCCGAGGTTTTCTGATGACGCCGCACACCGCACACATTACGGCCCGCAACAACAGTTCTGCTGTTAAAAGATCGGGCGTGTAATCGAATGTTAAGACTGTGCTCGCTCTTGTTTTGAAGAAAAGAGAAGTCAAACGGCTTTTTAAAAGGAAATATAGGTGGAGCACCGGGCGAACCTCTAGCGGCATGTCCTGTGTTTTCTTGCCCTTCGTTTTGTTTCAAGTTTGAGCTGCTTTTCCCCAAGAATGTACCAACTAGCAGAGGTCAGAGCCGTTCTACACTATATAATACTTGCTTTGTTATCTAAACAGAGGTGCATACATGACGATGTTTGCAGGCAGATGTGGACAAACAGGAATGCAGAATTTTACTGCCCGGGTGAGAGCGAAACTGGATTTGAGGGACATTTGTTCTCCTTGTTTTTTATTGATGCTTCAGTATAACGAGAGTCCTTCAATGGCTGTATCACTCTTAACTATTTCTAATTCATTTACAGGCTTGGGAAACTTTTGGCGCAAACATTTACAACAAATTTAAGGGTGTTTGATACTACCAATTGCGGTTTAAAGTACATGAAGTACGCTGTTTAGGAATTTTAAAGAATCAGTAGTGAAGTAGAAGCAAATCGGCTGCAATCGTGGACTTAAACCTTCGTGATGGTCGTGAAGGTTGCGTGCAGTTTCCCTACCTTCAAGTCTTAAGCCCGTTCTACAATGTGGGAATTTCGCGTGCGAATTTGCAGCTGCCGCGGCGTCGCTCGTGCGGCAAGACGATCTATTCTACTTGCTGCGTCAAATTGCCAAATTTTTAGAACAGTCCGACTTCTATTGTGAACGCCGCATGGCCTTTAGGAATTTGTCGCAGCGATGAAAATAGCTAAAAAGATCATTTTGCCGCACGAGCGGCGCTGCGAATTTGCGCGCGAAATTCGCACCATGTCGAACAGGCTTTACTCGTTAGTGTGAGCTTCCTTCATTTTTTTTTTTAAATGCAGAGCATTTCAGTAACTCACGATGTCACCCGCGTTGACGTCCGTAGTCCGCACCGTACCCCCCCCCCCCCCTGCTATATAAAAAAATACTATCCGGTGCCAGGTTTCGATCCCTCGCCCCTGCTGGCAGAACGCAATGTACATGGTACTCTACCCACTGCGCCACAAAATCGACACAGAATGGAAGCTTACGAACGCGCCTTATATCGTTGACTCATTCAAATTACTGCTGACGAGCGCTCTCTCGTCAGCAGTTGCCACAAGTGCAACAACATTAACGTAACGCAAACTACTTAACGTCGTGCGCCCCCGGAAATGCTCTGCATTTGATCGTGCCCCTCGCGAGGGGGATGTTTCACTGCGTCTTCTCTCGGTCGCGGGACCCGTGGCGCCATCTGGCGGAGGCGCGGCACAACTCGTAGCACTTTCTTTGAAAAAGCGCCTCGAAAGCGCGGCAAATATGAAATAGGGATGACGCGCTTTCGAGGCAATACGCTGACGCGGCTGCTTTGTGTACAGACTCGGCGGCGAGCGTCCCGGGATTCTGGTGCCGACCGAACCCCATTTTTTGTTTTGTATAGGGACGACCGCCGTCCGCGCTCGAGAGAAATAAAATTTGTTCCATCTTTCCCTTAAATTATATTTCTCATGTATGTCGTGCGTCCTACAAAAAGCTTCGCCGCTTATCCACCTTCGCAAAGTGGAATGGCTCCTCATTTCTTGGCTCTTTTCACCTTCCACACGTGCGGACGCAGAATAGCTTACTAACAATGACTGACGGTCCTCCCTCCTTCCTGCCTCACGTGTTCGTTCTTACAGACACACAATGTTCATTTAGAATGATTAAAACTATTGCTACACTAGCATCCGAATGTCATTCGAACCGAATGTCATTTGACTCAAATGCGAAGTTGTGCTGCTCCCCTGGGTTTCGAAATGCCATTCGGCTCAAATAAGCACCCAGATAGACATTTGGGACTCTCGAATGCCATGTCTAGCCCTCTCGCGCACAGAGTTCCAAGTCAGCATAAGCAAATACATTACTGTTGTACCTAAAACAAACAAAGTATTCTTAATTGTGGGACTTAAACCATGATATTAAGATGTAATATTTCCATACTCTAAGCAATAATGCGAGCACGAGTCAAACCAGTGTGGCCGTACAGCACAAAACAGCACAAAAAAACCTCGATTGCCATCCAGAATTAAGAAAAAGCCACGGGAAAGCTTACGTTATTTATAATTTGATTTATTTTAATGCCAAAGACTGTTGATAAACTCGGTGCATTATTGTGTAAAAAAAAAGAATTCGACAGCAGCAGCGCTACGCAGCACGGATAGCGATTAAAATGCCACCGAATTTGTAGTAGAGCACGGCAGATTCTGAATGGCATTAGAACCCCTCTGTTGAGTCAAACGACATCCGGTTCGAATGACATTGAGACGCCAGTGTAGCAGGTGTATTAAACTCCTGCATTTATAAGTCGCAATTTCGCCATGTTCAGATTCAACGGTAGCGATCCACAGGCGGTTTCGATTCGTCCGTAACCCTCCAATACGGCGAGGAGCCAGAAAGCCCTGGTGTACCTTTTTGCGCGTACTACACCTCGATTTGAATTTGAATTGTATTTGCAATTACTTGCGTTTTTTTCGGGAGGTGAGCTCTTATCGCTGAAATTATATTAGCATGCAGTTATTTTTTTGCTGTGTTCTGCCATCATTATTTGCTTTATTGATTATACAGATATGAGCTTACGCATAACCATTTTTTCTTCATAAATACTGTTGGCGTCATATTTAACTTTGTTGAGCCTCCGTAGGTGGAATTTACTGATCGATCCGGTTCTTATTTCTCTTTAACTGCACCAATACTCATAATACTAGCTGAAATGAATTAAATAATTGTTACTAACGACCCAGGTGCAAACAGGATAAGACTGCTATTCGGCGAGAAAACGGATGTTAGACAGGATATATAAGAAATGACTCGTATGCATGAGAAAAACCAGGGAACCTCGCCTGTGGTATTCGTCGTCGGCTCCCTTACACGCAGAGTTCTAGAACCGAACTGCTAAGAGCAAAATAATGGTTGGAAGTACTTCCACCATCTGCTTCGTAACGCAGCACGGCAACAGTCCTTCCAGGGCGAGTAAACAAGTGCTACCGGAAGCAACAGAAAAAGTATTTCGAGAAAAACTCGCACGCTGCATTCGCATTGCCCTGTATAAGTAAGTGCTTCCTTCCATACTCTGGCTGAACTGGTTTGTCTATACACCGTCCCTTGCATTACGCGTCCAATCAGGCGGAAATCTCGGCTTGTGAGCAGCGGTCTCTTCGCTGTGGTAGTGAAACAGATAATTTGCGGCGTGAAACACCAAGAGCAGAGAGATACAGATGAGTGTTAAACATTGCCACATTGTTTTTGAACCGCACCACCGCGCACGCTGGCTGATAATGATGATGATGACTAAAGGGTTCCCCTCTTAACGGTAGTGACGGCGTATGTCATCTCGGCTGTGTTGGCTACTTATCTAATACTGCATAGCCTACATTAAACTACGACTAATATTTAGTTTTAGGTAACCTTGTTTGTAATGTCCCTTGGACGGCCCCTTCCTTGCTGTTTCTCAACAATACATTATTCGCCTTTGCTAATATCTGTTAAAATACAGTACTACAGGAAGGTCAACTTTGCCCCCATTTCGAACAGGATGGATATTTTGACATTCTATCACTATGTGTCAGATTGTTTCCGCATCTCTCCCACGGGACACACAGGTCTCATCCAGATGCGAGTATTTGCTCACACAGGTCCTTATCTTCAAGCAGGCAGCTCGGGCCTCACAAAGCCACTCACTCCCTTCAGTGTTATCGTCCAAATTTTCTTTCCTGATCCCTCCTTTGCCTGCTTTATAGACTCACGATGATCTTTTCGTTTTCATCCTTTTCCGCCAGGACGATCCGGCGCGCAGCCAACGGCGCATCTCCCGGCGGTAAGAGCGGTCGAAGAAGTCAGTGCGCTGCACTCTCGCTCTGTTTGGGCTTCGCCCCGTGGCGGCAGCCAGAGACGTGCGGGCATGCCGGTCGGTTCACCTCGCGGCGTCTCTGACGGCGGCGCACCTCAGACAAGGTGCATTCCGGGACCCGCTCGAAGAGGAGAGGTTCCCACCGTCTGCGCGGACGCCTGAGGAATGCCACCCCCACCGCCCTCCGCAGCGCCCCCGTCCTCCTCACCGCGAAGGAAGACGAAGAGCTTCTTCTTACCCAGCGGCTTCCTGTGTGTATACCTGTCCGCCGAACGCACGTAGACCTCGGCGACGCTGACGGTGCCACCGACTCGCGTCGATCACCGGGGCTGCTTTAAGTTTCATCTCTGTTTCTAGTTCCTCTGTCGGAGCATGACCTATTCCCCAAGATCCCAGGGTGTCTTTGGAAGCCGGCGCGCCCTGTCATCTTTGATTGCAGAGCCTCTATGGGTTCCCCTGTTGCATTGACTGAAGCGCCGGGAGGAGGCCCGACAGTTTGACACCTCCGATGTGTGTCAACTGAACGCCGCCGGAGAATTTATCCCGTCCGAACGACGTCGGTCCTTCGATGGCGCCTGTGAGCCGTCTGGGCAACAGTCCTGGGAACGACAGAGATCGCCTCTGCACAGGTTGTTTTTTGCTGCAGCTCTTAAGAAAGATTGGTTATTAAAAATCGTACCTTCGGTGAGACAGCGAAAATAATAGTAAAAATAGGATACACTGTGAAGGGGATGTGTGCGTGGTTTTATAGTCATCCGAATAAAATGTTGCAGATTTCATCAGCGGATGCCGTATAGGAGGCGAAATGCAGATGCGCAGCTGGTCAGTGCACACGTGCACTCCACGAACCGTATAGACCTGTGCGGAAACGGAAACGCGACGATAACTCAGCGACGTGCTCGGCGGCGATAGCGCGCGTCTCTCGGCTTCGTTGTTCAAAAAGACATGAGCGAGCTATCTCTTCTTGCAGATGAGCGTTCAGAGCAATGGAAAGAGGAATGGTAGGAGCAACGTTCAGGGGCGGTATTCTCGAGTTTTGTCCCTTTTGTGTCCCTTTTGGCAAGCCCTGATTGGCTAAAAGCAAACAACCGGAAGTGACGTAACGCAAACGCGGCAAACCTACTGCCAACGCTCACTGCTTAACTGGAAGTACGTCACGAGGAAGGGGGGCAAAAGGGACGTTTTCAAAAGGGACAGTTACGAGAATACCACCCCTGGGCTATGAAACGAGCATCGCATATCAGGGGACTAGAAAAGCCGATCGGGTAAAAGGCGTGATAGTTCAAATTAGGGAGAATTCTTCCTAGTCCTTCCTTCTTGAGGAGACTTGGGCTGGGCGCGTAACGTGGATTAAGAACAATCGGTAGACCATCAGGGCAACACAGTGGGTAGCGAGACACGGAAGTAGAAGTAGAATACCAGTAATTTCATGTAGATAGGCGTAGAAAGGGTAATGATGATGATGATGGTATGATAAATTCCACGTGAGGGTGAAAGCAGGACATTCGTAGTCAAAGAACGGACTGTATGAACGATATCACGAGACAGGAACAGGGCTAGCGATGCATGGGAGAGACGTTCGTCCTGCAGGGGCCACAAACTGCTGCTGCTGATTATCCAATCTCGACGAAATTATGATTATCTGACCCCGGACACGAAACCTTTTGTCATGCCTTGCCATGCTATGAAGTTTGGCCTCCATGTCTGCTTTGAACGTCTTGAGTTCATTTTGAGTTACCGCATGAGAGCCCCCTGCATGCAATTGTAACTGGGATACTCAACTTCCACAAAAAAAAAAAAAAAAAAAAGTCAGAAACCTGTGACTGTCTCGCTTGATACATCTTCACAGCTTCCCGAGTGAGGCTTCATCGAGTGAACGACTTTCCGCGGAACCGGCTCAGGTAGGCTAATAGCGCTTTCGAAATTGACGCAGCGAGAATCATACTGTAGTGCATTTACACCTTGACTACTACAAGGAGGAACATCTTCCAGAAAGAACTCCTAGGATGCGCTGTTCAGCTTTGTGTTTAAATCCCGTCCGCCGCTGCTTCTACCAAGCGAATGAATAGTGAACGACCACGGTGAAAACACTGGTTTATCCCGGTCTCTAACAGTGCATGGCCCTGAATGTCAATGATTAGTTCCCATACGAGAAGACAGAGAGAGAACTCCTTTCGGGGTCTTCCAAGAAACGCCGCCAATCGGTGAACGTTCCTAGCAGTCCCTGAACGGCACAAAGCGGTGGCAGTGATGGTGATGGATGGGAAACGTTTTCTCCGTGCCAGAGACGGACATCTTCACCGAAAAACGGTGGGTAAGGTGTGTCAAGAAAACTGAGAACGCGCACTTACACTCACACACACACGTACATCCAAAAGATGGCGTTCTCGCCACTCAGGACTTGGCACGCTGTAGACAGGACGGTTTTGGCTGTAAAAACTTTATCGCGTGGCCGTAGTACGTTCCTGGTGCCTCCGCAGACAGGCTAAGAAACAGAGAAGACTACTCGAAGAATAACTCAGAAAGCCAATTACAACTGCTTTCGTGCGGGAGTCGGAAAAGGGTTGCATTGTATTTGAAGCTATATTATCCTCTCCGTCTAATGGTAGATCTTTCATGATTATGCCATCTTTTCTTGCGACAATATCTTCATTATCAGGGGGGTGTACGTATGTTGGGTATAGTAAAAAAAATTAAAGCCGTTCCACTCAATGTGAAAGCTGTCGGAAGTGCACAGCAGTGATTCGCCCTAATGGGATGTAGCGCCGTTATCCGCTGACTGCTACCACCCAACGCATTTCAAATTTCCCGCCTTTCAAGTGCTCGCGCGCCCCCTGCCTGAAACTGCGCCAGCAGGAGTCACGTTCTTTTTGTGCTTTCTTTTCATCCCACACGTGGCGGCGTTGCACTGCCACTTTTTTTCGCTTACTATCGTAAAAACCAACCCAACAAGCGTTCAAATGAACGTGTGCGCTGCGGGTTAATTACGTATATTTTGCCTCAAATGTACCTGCAGTATTCTTCGCGCTAAACAACGGGGAGATGTATGACAAGCGCCAGCAGTTCACGAGTTTCAAACGTTTATGACTATATAAACCGCTTGGCTTTCAAAGCCTCTGTGGGACGCCGCGACAACAGCTGCTACGACGGAACGCCGTGTGGCTCTACTTGGGTGCAGCGAGCGAGCTACGACGACAAGGCGAGCCCCTAAAGTGCTCGGCACTTAAAACTTGATTTAGGAGCAAATGGTCCCAACTCCAAAGTAAAAAAATGGTCCCGAAACACATGGTCCGCAGTGGTTAACGTTGGATTATACCTAGCTTCACATAAAACAGTTAAACGTGCTCCTTTTTTTCTTTACCAACGCAAGCTTACTGCAGTGGCGCAGTCTTTGCTGCGAAAAAAAAATTACCTAAAGCGATCCGTTCATTTTAGCCGATATTTTTTTTTAAAAAAAGGACCTTTCTTGCGTGCTTATGTCGACCTGCTGTATAACAAAGTCTACAGGATACGATGAAAAGGAAAATTTAAGCACCGCATTAAACCTGATTTTGCACCTTCAAATTAGCCATTTCCGGCAAAATAAAAGTAAACCCAGTTCCACCCAGTGTGAACTCTGCCGCAACAGCGTAGCTGTGGGTTGTCTTCACGAAGATTCCGTTTAGCTTTGGCTTCTTTCTTGTGCGTAATGTTAGAATAGTTTTTGGCGGACAACTTTCATATAATATTTTTCCGGATAGTATCGGTAAAAAAACAGTTACAGCCGTTTTCTGTAACCACACTCCCAGCGTAGATTGCCATGTATTGGAAACAAACAGTAATTCTCTAACGTTTACAACTTCGCTGTGAAATACCGGATTGTCACAAGTAAGTGAAACTGCATTTAACGGTAGAGTCGTTTTAGCAGCTAATTGCCATATAATCTGCCTTGGAACACTTACCATAACGCACGAATTAGAGCTGTTTTCTGTAATTATCCTCCCTCCGTAGATAGCCATGCTTCACTGCACCACGGGCGATGTGGGAGAGCAAGCTTACAAAAACCAAGCTTACAATCGATTTCTCTTTTAAGAAGTGGGCTTCACCTCCAAGCTCAAGTGCATTGCTAAAAAATTTTTTTTTAAGGGCAATATAAGCCGTCTTATCAAAATATGAAGGCCCTAGGAGCTTGATACTTTAGGGGCGAATCCCCTTAGGGGATCGGGCTGTCGGCGTCTAATGTAGTCGTCGTAGTTGTCGTCTCATGTAGTCACGGTACTGAAACACCGTGACGCGCGTTTAGGCCTCGCGCTAGAACGTAACGCGTACTAAAAAAGACGTGTTCATTCGCCATTTGGTTAGTTTACCTCTTCAGCTTTGGTTTTACTATCGCCCATTGTATTGTTTTCCTAGTTGCCTTTAATTTTTTTCTTTTCTTGCTCCTCAAGCTCTATTCCCTGTCTCTTTCATACCTGTTCATTCTCCTCAAATCCCTCTTTCCCCACGTAGGGTAGCCGACCGCACTGCAACCTGGTTAACCTCCTTGCCTTTCATGCACCGTATTATCCTTCCTTCTTTCCGGGGCACAAGTTTATGCCCTTCGCTGGAGCCCTTCGTAAAGTGTACTAAGAAAACAGCGGGACACTCGCTTACGCCTCGCGCTAGAACGCTTCGTGATTGAATACGCGATGCTTTTGCAGCGAAGCTGTATACCTCTAACCCCCACGGTTTCATCTCCGGCGGCAAAAACGCCTAGGCGCCGAGAATACACATGCACAATGCATGCTTCGCCCCTCACCAGGTTTAACGATAGTGGAGATGGCCCGGGATTTTTTATGAATTTGTCTAAATTAGGAACCGGTTTTTGCGTGTCGGAGAGACCTGCTGCAGGGAGAGGATGACACGGAGTCAGCAGAGACTGCCAGCAAAGCTTGCGCTAGAACAGCTTTAATGTCAAATAGGCTGCAGACAAAAATGAGGTCTTCTGACAAAATAACCTCCGCTGGAAACATAACGCTTAGCAGTAACTCTAAAACCAAGACAGAGAATGTTAGCACAGTAAATCCTTTACATTATAACAATAACAAATGAACATTTTACACCAGCGCGAATAAAAGCTCAGATCAGAAAAAAAAACTAAAAACAAAGTGGCGTTTAAACTCCTGCAAGATACGGGGCACAGGCGCGTCTTGGCATTTCAGAACGTAGAGCGGAAGAATGAGCACTTCTAAATTCTTTCCAGAAAATGAGCTTTTTGAGTACACATAAATGAAAGAAGAAAAAAAAGGCTTTTTCAGCGGAAACGCGAAGCATGAAAGATAAAAGTAAGCTGGCGTAACGCGTACACCGAAAAAAATCTCGAAGCCCCCTGTTTAACAGGCAGATGCTAAAAGCGCGATAATTTATCCCATGCAGCCTGAGTGAAAGTCAAAGTCCTAAATCCATACTGCTTCGGACGTGTCGGAGTGACGCGTTAATCTCTACAAGGACCTAATTTTCATGCTTTTTCCAGCACCACTGTATAGAACTGTTTATTCCAACTTTTCCGTGAAAGATGTGCTCTTACGGGTCCGTAAAATGCCGCTTCCTCCCTCAACAAAAACGTTATTCTTCAAACTGCACAGCGAAACCTTCCCAACCCGAACATTTTTGTGCTGTCTTCTGTGAACTGTCGCCTGTGCGATGTACCGCAAACTATTGAGCACTGTTTCATAAATTGTAAGGATGCCATAATATTTTGGGATTTCTTCCAAAGAACTCTTAAGAAGGACTTTGAATGGACTTCGCATGGTATACGGTATCTCGTACCACCAGCAGACAGTGATGTGCCATATGATTGTTTTTTTTCTAATCGCTTGGAATAGTTTATGAAAAACGCGAACGCTGCACAGTCTCTTCCGTATCAAACTTCTGCCAAATGATCATCAATCTTAAAGACGGCTATGACCAAAATGATTCTCGCCCTCACCGGTATCCCCTCCTGATTATTTGTTCACTGTTCCCCGCTTTAAACCAAGCGTACATAATTGTTAGTTGTGTTTACTTTTGTGTTTCATCTTCTAATCAATTATTATGTAGGTCTACTTATTTGTAAATATGTGTTGTAACTATCATTTCCTACATTGACATGTAGTGCAATAAATACCAAGTGAAAAAAAAAAAGACAATGACGCAGTGTGATAGACCTAGGATTAATTACGCGAGGGACGCAGATCCGATTACGATCACGGGAAGAGTGTTTTTTTTTTTTTTTTTGCCTTTGTGGAAATCCATCATCATCACCGTCATGTGCCTTCCCATTAAGTAAAGTTGATTTCCTGCAGTGAGTTTTCGCGTATGGTCGCCATCGGTCAGGCAAAGAAACTTCCCTAAAAAAAAACCGGGCCATCTCCACTAACGTGAAACACGGGGAAGGGCGAAGCATACAGCGTATAAGTGTACGATGCGGTTTCGATGTATGATGCGGTTTCGAAGTTATCATGAATCGTATAATGCGGTTTCGATGCTGAACGCCCGGCATCCTAGGCCTTGGTGCCTTGGCGTTTTTGCTAACGGAGATGAAAGCGTTTCGGGTAGAGGTATACAGCTTTGCTGTAACAGTCTCGTATCTTTGAAGCACGAAACGTTCTAGCGCGAGGCTTTGGAAAGCGACTGTCGCAGTGTTTTAGTGCCGTGACTACTTTAGACGACAGGAGACGCCAACACCCCAGGATCCTAAGATGCTTCGCCCCTAAAGCCATCGCGTTGGCGCGTTCAGGTGCAGTGCCGAAATACAGTCCTGCCCTCAGATCACGAAACAGGGCGGGAAACCGGTAGTTGGAGGGGGGCGAGTCCGCCGCACAGCCCACGGATTTAATCCGGTAACGACTTCTCCGTCTCGGCTTCTCCTCGCTGTTTCGCGAAACGACGTCGTGACCCTTGTCAAACGGAAGGGTAGCTGTTCGGAAGCCCCGATCTCGAGCCTTGCTTGTTCGTCGCCCCCATGAAAGGCTGTCATGGGGTGTTCGAGAGACGGGGTGGCAGCGCTGAGAAGCGGGGGGCGAAAATTAGCACACACGGGATGCGTGGAATCAGGTAGAACGGGAAGAAGCGCTGACGTGTTTTTTTTTTTTTTTTTGTGGTAATATAAAATGTGCGATGTTTTTGTAGCAGTGTATGTGGAGAAAATCGCAGGGCGCGCGACGGTTTGCTACACGTCATGTCGGGAATTCAGAAGTCGGTCTCTCTCTCTCTCTCTCTCTCTCTCTCTCTCTCTCTCTCTCTCTCTCTCTCTCTCTCTCTCTCTCTCACACACACACACACACACACACACATATATATATACCGGCCTCCAGAATACCGGTATGGAGACCGGTATTTTGGAGGTCGTGGGTTCGGATCCCACCTGGCATTTTTTCTCCACTTTCTTTCTTTCTTTCGAAATTCTTTATCTGTTTCAATGACCTACCACATCCTCCCCTTTGCTTTCCGAGGTTTTCTTGACTGCCAACTATTATTTCTGCCTTATTTTCAACGAGCCCCTCTTTTCCCATTCTTATTCGCTATATATATATATATATATATATATATATATATATATATATATATATATATATATTTTTTTATAGTACATAAAGCCTGGTTAAGAATGAGGGGCCGTTGAGCAAATACAGGTGATGAGGCCGGTAGACGCGTTTTTCGTTTAAGGTGCTTGAGGACACACGTTATGTAGGTTGGCTTGCCTGCAGTGTGTTTCGGACGTAACGGTTTATATTTTGGGCCTTTCATTTAGGACTTTGAAGACGTTGGCTTTCGACTTGTCAAAACTTCGCGTTTTCACCATCTTTCAATTCGCCCACGATCATCATCATCGCCAGGTAAAGTTGGCTTTCCTGCAGATCGTTCTCGCGCACGGTCGCCATCAGTGAGTCGTAGAAAGCTTCGCTTTAAAAGTGACCGCAAGAGCCGTATGATCGGCATCGACACGTTACCGCAAATATGTTACCGCAAGTTACCGCAAATATGTTACCGCAAGTTACCGTAAATATGTTAATATGTTAAAGTTACCGCAAGTATGAAATATAATTTGTAGACCGATCATTCTGGGCCCTCGACGTGCCCCAGACAAATTGAGACCTATTTAATATGGGCGAGGAGACGGCGGGAAGGCGAAAGAAACGCTGGAGCTTAACGCACTGCAATTCTCTTCGCGGAAAATTTCAACAGTCGTGCGCTCGCTTTATGCGAGCCTCGTCGTGTGTTTCTCTTCCCGCACACCTTTAGCGTCGCGCGGAAAAGACAGCTTAACAATGACGGTCGTGGCAATGAGGCAGTACATTGGGTGCTTCACTGCTAAGCTCCCTTTTCGCAAGTTGCTGGTTTTCTAAATAAAATTCCCCCCTTCTCTCTCTCTCTCTCTCTCTCTCTCTCTCTCTCTCTCTCTCTCTCTCTCTCTCTCTCTCTCTCTCTCTCTCTCTCTCTCTCTCAGCTTTCGCACCACGGAAAGTGTGAAGCAGAAAAAAACACTAATGAAGACTCCTCTCCTGCTCTTCAACGTTGCCAGATTGCCACCGCCACCACAACCACCCCGACAACCACCATAATCGTGACCGCCACTGCCATCATCATCATCGTCATCGTCGCGTCGTCATCATCGTGTTCAAAATGTACAACGTCCGTTTAGTATGACTTGTTACAAAGCGCCTTCCCTAGAGAAGGCAAACGTTGCAGGGGGCGGCAGAAAGTTAGATGGGCAGATGAGATCAAGAAGGATAAATTCGTCGCCGTTAGCACAGGACCGGGGTAATTCGAGATTAATGGGAGAGTTCTTTGCCCTGCAGTGGGGGTAGATAGGCTGGTGATGATGATGATGATGGTGGTGGTGGTGTTAGAAAGCGCGGAAGCGCGATTGATATGACGACACAATGTACCAGCAAAGAAGACAATACGTCTAGCTACATCGGCGGCTTTGGATTGGCTTCTGGCAAAACGACCGACACGTGTGCCGCCATAGTGTTGTTCGCGACTTAATGGGTGGGAGGCACTTAATTATGATGGTTTTTTATTAGATGCAATTGAGACTATACCTCGAAGTTATTGAGCGTGATTGAACTCGGGGGATATAGTTTTATGTTAAGAAAAACACATCATGGCATTTTTTCTGAATACCAAGCCTCGGTTGTACGGCTTTGTCAACAGCGGCGCCATACAAATTGTTTTGAACCCGCGATTACAAAGCCGACAAAATTTTCTTGAGTTAGTGAATTACAACGCTAATTGCAGTGCTTTCGGGGTATATATTTCACTGACTATGGGTGCGTTACATTGTGTAGCGAACGAGAATGTCAAGAGCTTTTACATTTTCACTGCGAACTGACCGTTAGTATAAAGACGGTCAATATAGGAGACGGTTATACCGCCTTAACTCCCGACATTGAAACCTGGCAGAATCTGTTTGCAGAGGTAAATGTTAGAGCGTGAGTTAAGCTCCTGTGCGGTAGGGTTGCGCGTCTCGAGTGCCCTAAACCCGTCTGAGATTGGCTTATTGGCATCATTTTGCTTCCTAGTATACGCTCTGCATTCTCCTTTTGTCGAGAAATATTTTCGCCTATTTGTACGGCACGTACCCGAGAAAGCTTTATTTGCACTGTAGCATTTTATGAACAAAAGTGAGGCAAAATGACGCTGTCGACTTTACACAGGTGTCCCAATTTTAGGATACCATTTTTTTTCATCTCCCTTCCGTTGAGAATGTCTCTCCGCCTGCCCCAAGGCGAGGGAAGCTTACGTGTTTTCCTTCTATTTTTTCTGAAGCAATAAATACTGCCAAGTTGCATCGTATGTAGACTGTCTTAGAAAAATAAAACGTATTCATTAATTCATTAATTAATTCACATATCTATGCGTCCATTGAAATCCACTCAATCCATTATTTCTCATTATAGATATCGTGAATTACACTTCGAGATAAGAAAAAAGAGCGGATTAGGGAATAAGATTGCGTAGAAAACGTTCTGGTTCAAAAAAGCGAAAGTACTAGGTTTGGGAATGTTATGCAATGCGAATGAAGGCCAACAGGTGGAATATCTGTTTTTAACGGGATTGGTTACCAGGGGATGGTAGCCTAAACAGGGAAGCTCAAGGATTCGATGGCGGGTGAACTACGACAACTGGGGGAAAAAAATGGACTCGGCAAACTCACGTTAGAAGCTGCTGGAAATCCTGGGAGATACCATCGTCCTGCAGTGGACAGAAAAAGATCATTGTTATTGATGACGAAACAATGTGCAGCGTCATGCAGAAGGAGGTCCCACGGTCAGGGACCTCACGGGAATCTAATTCATTCATCATCATCAAAGTAAAGGAATCGTTGTGCAAAGAACACTGTCCGTCGCACGGTAGACATGAGCACCGATTGTTGAGAGTCGCTCCGCCATCTATCGGGAAGTAGAGGCACTTCGCGCTGCCCTCGCGATCATCCGCGCCGAGAATATTTGCAGCGGAATATCTTTTTCGGCCTGTCGATTCCCACCTTCTTTCGTGATGGATGCTTTCTTTTCACCGAGAGTCACGACTCGGGGCGGCCCGCCTCGAGAAATATCGCTACCGCGCGATTCTCGGAAGGCCCAGTTCGAGGCGAGACCTATAATATCGCGGATCTACGCTTTATTCCCCTCTGACGTTCGCAACAATCGTGACCTGACCCGTGTGAGGTCTTTTTCGGCCTCTCCGCCGGCAATTGCTATACTCTATATACGGTAGATTTTTGACGATTTTGTTTGTTGTGTTACGTTGGGCGCGGGCTTGCTCGCAACGCGCCTCCTCGGCAGGAGAACGTATACTTCGAAATCTTCCCGTCGCAAGCACAGCCGAAAGCGTTTCGAATAATTGTTCGCCGATGCGGGCAGTTTTCACGCTTGCTAAATTCCACGCTATCTCATGATTTAAAGCCAGAATACCCCAAAGCAAACGCACGCTAGTTTTACCAAAGTGCGGTCTTCACTTATCTACGGGAAACGCGATTCGGCACGGATTTTGGATACTGAACCTCTTTCCGCATCACTAAAACAGGAGGAGATATTGCGGCACTAATGACCCCGTGAGGAACAATGGTGTCGCTACTGTATAGAGCAGCGTCAACTATGGTTGGGAAGTTATAGCATCGCCGTGACTTTACCACTGAAGGGCACCTGCCCCATCTCCCACTATCTGTACGAATAACCGACGCACAATAAACTGACGTTATTCCCTCCTCCACCCAGTGCGGATTGCATCTGCATGATACAACAACATTAGCCACCATAACAACGTCATACCATCTGCCACTCCAATCCAATCCAATCCAACTCAATCCAAGCAAAAATACGCTCCCATTCCTGCATGAAGTCATCCTAGCAACGTATGGTTCGCGGCAATATGCACTTAAAGCAACGCGCCATAGCCAGACTGCCCCAAGCAACGACGGCGACTACAGCACCGTCATCAAATCAAAGTGACTCCAATTACGCGCTCAACACCCAGCGTGCAATGCGCCCTAGGAACCGAGATCCAGAACACTATCTTGGGCACCTAAACGTTGTCGGAAGCTTGCAGTGTGGTCATTGCTTGAATTGATCTAGCCAACAGGTTAACCTCGTACAAACAAGCTTCCCCAAAAGTTTCGCCTCACAGGACGAAGGAGAAACAGGCTGGTATGAAGACGCCGCTGTCTGGTCTTTTCCAGGCTTAAGAACTGCCACCAACCAGGCGAATTTCCACGAAGAAATAATTTTACCCGTATCCCAAATGTGGTTGTTGAAGAAGTAGAGAAGCTCTAGCTTCCGTTCTGAGGGCAAAATATAGAGCATTTGATTGCTTATTCCGCCACGGCCCGGTGCCCAGCCTCTCCGCAGGGTACTTAGTGCGCATGGAATGTTAGCAGTCGCTATGTATTTCGGCGTTTCTAAGGCTCATGGCGGCGTCATACGGGGTCCGATAGTGGAGAGGTTACATTCAATAAGGGTATCAGGAAACCCACTCCGCCTAGTGCGCAGCTTCCTTACAGACTGGCACATACAAGTACGGCTAGGAAGCGTGCTGAGCAAGGAAACGAACGTCTCACGGGGTGTACCCCAAGGCACTGTTCTGTCTCCTGTACTTTTCAATGTGGTCATGGCGGGATTACGTGCAGCACTAAAAGAAACCCGACGACGGGCGCACACATCAGTGTGCGATGACGATATTTGCATTTGGTTGCCTGATATCCCCAATGCCAGCAACACAAGCGGCTAGCAGTGATCTCGCAACAAACTGTCAGCCCTAGCGGCTGTAGTCGCAGATGACGTCACCGCTAAAAACTGTGACGTGATGCACAAGGCGGAAAAGCGCGCGCCAACAGCCCCGCCACGCGTGTTCTTGAATTCATCTCTAACATGCGTCTCTAGGTCCGCACGAAAGGACAGAATAACAATGACGAGAGCTTCACAGGAAGGTTCTGTAGAGAGCGCCGTCCGACGCTACTATGAGCACTCCACTAAAGCGACGTCCACCGGCCTTCCTTAAAAATGGCTGATTTGGCATCACTTAGCTCTCCATAATGTAACGTAACCAAAGCTAGCATAACAGAACACAAGAAGCAGAAAGCAATATTTTAAACAACCAAAAACTAAACTACGCCATGAAAATTACAACTAAAGCTAATGGTGTAAAAATGTACACAAGACGAGAGGAGAGCTTTAACCATTGGCATTGGTATCAGGAAGCAAAAATTCACTACAACGGCAGACGCTACCTTAAATAGTCGAATGTCGTCAGACGGCACTCCTGCCATGGCTGCAGCGCTTAGCTAAAGTGCCGTCGGACGGCGCTCTGAACACTGCGTTACAGTAAGCAGGAGGTGAGCACGTCGAGCTGTTGCTTCTAAAGCACGTGAGCAGACATAATTTCCCAGAGAAAATTTTTTAGCCTCAATTTTCTGATCTATAGCTAATGTCTGGACACAACCACGCGTGTTCTTGAATACCTGTCTAGCGCAATTCAAAGGTCCGCACGAATACAGAGAGTAATTATGAGGAGAGCCTAACAGGAAGCAGGCGGGAATTCGTAAACCGAACTTTTGCCTTCAAAGTACGTAAGCAGTCCCCGAAATTTTTTACCAACGAAGCTGTTTAGCAAATCGTAATTTTTCGTGTCCGCAGTTAAAAATTCCCAGAAATTGCCGAGTGAACGCGTGCACGTGAGGGCTGGTTTTGCGGCGACCGCCACGCATCCCCGCCGCATGTATGTCAAGCCAAGCACACCCACTTGGGCAGATTGGTCAAGATTGCGGCGACCGCCCGGCAGTCAAAAAAAAAAAAACAGGAAAATGCCGCACACTCGTGTGCGTGCCTCGTGGCAGCCGCCCAGCGTCCCCGGCGCGCGTTTGAAAGTCAAGCATACTCCCTTACGGGGATTGACCATGATCGGCCAAAAAACTGCAGCGTTTGCCGTAATCGTGGCAACAATTTCTCGGAACGAGAAAGAGACGCCAGAGCGCACACTCCCCGCAGGTGATTTCCATAGATTATCACTTTCGAAAAAATGAAGGAGGCTCACATTTGTGCCAACAGCGATGGACTAAAGGTCGCTGCGGCAGTGAAGAAGAAGCTAATCGGCTGCAATCGTGGGCTTAAACCTTCGTGATGGTCGTGAAGGTTGCGCACAGCTTCGCTACCTTCAAGTCTTACGCGCTTGTGTGAGATTCCTTCCCTTTTCTCAGCCCAATTAACCGATCTGTAGATTCTGTCTCAGTCACAACTACGCGTGTTCTTGAATTCCTGTCTAACGCACGTCTCAAGGACCACACAAAGCGAGAGAACAAGAATGAGGAGAGCTTTACAGGAAGCAGAAGGCACGCCGGCGACGCCTCGTCAAAAGCGGCCGCCGACGAGGCAGCAGCCGAGGCCGGGATGAATGGAACCGCTTCCTCGCAACTTGGTCCGCTCCCTATCAGCCGAGGCCCCTCGACGCCGCGCTTGTGTACGCTAGCTGGCTCGCGCACAGACGCGCAACGCGGCCAAGAGTTGCGACTTCCCGAGAACCCTTGCTCTTGAAGCGTGCCGCCGCCCGATGGGCGCAACTCAAATACGACGACGTCAATAGGACGCCCGAAGGGTCTGCACGAGCCTCGACAAAGCGGCCAGTAGGCCTCGGTGGTAGGATAGTCACCGCAAAAACGCGCCAAACTGCACTTCCGCGCATAAACATTAACTTTATCCCACGTCATCATCTGGCGTAGCAAGTTAGGCATTTCATAGCCCCGCTAACATCGCCAGGCTTCATTAAATATCGTTCTCTCTCTCTCTCTCTCTCTCTCTCTCTCTCTCTCTCTCTCTCTCTCTCTCTCTCTCTCTCTCTCTCTCTCTCTCTCTCTCTCTCTCTCTCTCTCTCTCTCTCTCTCTTCGTGCAGGGAGTGCAGTGTTAATGTTAATGGAGGCGAAAAGCAAAAACAACCGCGTGTTCGAGATTTCGGCGCAACGTCAAAGATCCCCACCTACTCAAAATTAATCCGGAGCCCCCCACTACGGCGCACCTCATCGCCTGTGTAGCGTCTGCGCGTTATACCCTACGATCGATCGATCGATCGATCGATCAATCAATCAATCAATCAATCAATCAATCAATCAATCAATCAATCAATCAATCAATCAATCAATCAATCAATCAATCAATCAATCAATCAATCAAGTGCAATGTTGAATTGTAGACGTTCTCGTGCTGTACACTATAAATATTTTTATGGCAGAAAATATAGCGAGAGGTTACCCCCCAACGAACGAAGCCTTCTATGGTAACAAAACTTGTTGCTAGACTATAGTCTATTCATAGTTTCATTGGAAGAGAGTGCCGCCAATGTAGCCCAAACGCAAATAAAAAACGGACAGGAAATAGACCCCTTTTATAGGACAAGCCCCAATGAAAACTTATTTTTTTAGGGGCGACAGCATGCAGTACGCGCAGCTGGTGTCAAAGCCAATGTTTCTGTGCGCACCTCACCATTTTTCTCTAATGTGCTTAGGTCCGTCCCGAAAGGAACGGGAAAAGTGCATCATGACATACTCCTTCGCGTATTAAAATGCACTGAAACTTTGGGAAAAAGCGCCCAAACTTGAATATATCGTACGACAGGTAGGGGTCGAAACTACCGCCCCTCTTCACACACTTTCTGTCGTGTGTGTTTTTTGGCACGCTTGTGACAACGCCGACAGTACCATTGGATTACCGATAGCCCAGACCTAAGCAATGTATAATAGAGGCCTGGAATGAAATTGATTGAAATTTGGTTAACCGGGTCGTCCACAGCTCGTATCTGCTTTGCTAGAGGAGCCGCGTTGTGCGGTCAGAAGCTTTTGTGATCAAACGTTTGAGTAGTATAAATTAGACCATGACAGACAGATATTGCGGACTTTCCTCTCTGGTGGCGTGCCCAACGGCACACCGATGTTTCTGTTCAGAGACTGAGTCCGTACGTGGCACCAAGTTTTCATTCGTTCGACGAGCTCATATTTTGTTGGGACGATCAGTAAGTAAACGTTACCGTTTTTGCTACAAAATCACTGTAAAAGAAGGGAAACCCAAAAATTTCATAAGCCAAGTTCCCATGTAAAGTGAATCTGTATTGCTCACACAAAAGCCGTGTGTGCACGAAATATTTAGTTGGTGTCTAGCGCTTGTTTTGTGCGCGACTATGTCTTGTCTTCTTCTGTGTTCACTAATTACGCCGAATAATTTTAAGTATTACTCGCCTGAATTACACCGCCTTGTGTCAGAGCCTCGCATAATATGTCGTCCATTCATATTGTGCTTGCATTCAATGTACCTTGCAGGCTTCTGGATCCATCGAGAAAGGACGCGGCACTTTTCATTTCAGTACCTGCTGACGTAAACATACCCAAGGCTACCAGGGCCGCTGCTTAGATTAAAAAAAAATACTAGACAGCCTTTACCAAAATCATCGGCTCTACATCTTATGCAGGCGGCAATCTTATGTAGGCGGCAATCTTATGTAGGCGGCAACACTGTTATGTCCAGCCATTCTAAAATTCTTTGATACCAAAACGGATGGGCGACGCCCTTTCTGTAGATATATCTCCGATAATTGCCACATGGTTTGGGCTTGTCAGGAGAATCCCACCTTCCACCCACCCCTTCCGCTACCGGGGAGGACTGGGAGACAGCCCTCCTCAATTGCTCTGAACTTGAGTCCCAAAGGACTCTGATTCAAAGAGGTCGAGGAGTCACGTGGTGTCCCAGACTAAGATACCACCCAAGAATGGGATCATTAAGATTCGTTTCCCTTTCCTCAATAAAGTGTTTGCCTCTCTCTGTCTCTCTCTCTCTGAGCGCTAAGCATTGTTAACATGTACCAGCTGTATTACCAATGGTACCAGTTTGGAAAGGCTTAGCCTTGTGTACACCGTCTTGAGACTCGCTTTCATGGCAGGAACACAGATGCCGCTAGCGGTTTTTTTGCAGCACAGAAAAGAGGCTGCAAAAAGTTTCACCGAACCCGGCAAACCCCAGGTTATACCATCCAAGAAACTCTACGTATCAATGTTCAGGGCGGCTCAGCGAAAGTGTACGAGGAAGGAGTGTTTCAACACTCTCGGGGCAGCACAGCGCTCAAGGCCCGATGTATGCAACTTCCGGCAGTATCAATTGCATTTGCGGGGGTGCTTGCAAAGTCGCGAGTGTTCCTCGTAGAGACTGAGATATGAATGTAGCTGAGCGGGCTCTAGACGAGGAGTGCCCGACGCCACGTCGTCAGATTTTCAGGGCTGGCACTCCCTCTCCACGCATCTATACCGTCTAATCACCTCTGGATGCCGCGTGTATCATGACTCGGTCTCCTCCATAACAAGCTCTCAAAGAGGAAGCTAGCCGTACTTAAGACTGTAGTGATTTTCCACTTTACCATTGCGATATTGCCGTAACAAGTTATTGGCCAAGCTGACTCTTGAGGCAAACCCGCCGCGGTGGCTCAGTGCTTACGCTGTTGTGCTGCTGAGCCCAATGCATGGCGCGGGTCGGATCCCAGCGGCGGTGGCAGTTTTTCAGACGGGGATTTCGGCGCGCGTTAAGGATCGCCACGTGGCCTAAAATTAATCCGGGGACCTCCCCTACGGCCGGTTTCATAGCCCAGGTGAAACTTTGGCGCGTTAGACACTCCTAATATGATTATACTAATTTTAATAAAATAATAAGAATTAGAAGGATAAGAATTGGGTGGAGTGTATTCGGTAGGAATTTTCAGATAATGAATGGCAGAATATCATTGTCCCTGGAGGAGAAAGTGTATGACAGCTGCATCTTACCGGTACTCGCCTACGGGGCAGAAACTTGGAGGCTCACTAAGAGGGTTCAACCTAAATAAAGAACGACTCAGGGAGAAATGGAACGGAAGATGATAGGTGTAACGTTAAGGGACAAGAAGAGAGCGGACTGGGTCAGGGAACAAACGCGTGTTAAGGGCGTATTAGTACAAATTAAGAACAAGAAATGGGCAGAGCATGTAATGCAAAGCCAAGATAACCGTTAGTCATAAAAAACAACAGAGTGGATCCCTACAGAAGGCAAGCGTGGCCGCGGGCGGCAGAAAGTTAGGTGGGCAGATGAGGTCAAGAAGTTTGCAGGCATAAATTGTTCTCAGCACAGGACCATGATGATGTAAGGACCTATGGGAAAGGCTTTTGCATTGCAGTGGGCGTAGATAGGCTGATGATGATGAATTTGATTATTGAGGTGATGAATTTGATACTGACGCTTATTCTGTCCTTTATGTCGGGATGGAGCAGACCTGCGCTATACTAGGTGAAATTTCCTCTAACCCGCCGCGGTGGCTCAGTGGCTAAGGCGTTGCGCTGCTGAGCACGAGGTCGCGGGTTCGATTCCCGGCCGCGGCGGCCGCTTTTCTGATGGAGGCGAAAAGCAAAAACGCCCGTGTGTACGAGATTTCGGCGCACGTTAAAGATCCCCAGGTGGTCAAAATTAATCCGGAGCCCTCCACTACGGCGCGCCTCATCGCCTGCGTAGCGTCGGCGCGTTAAACCCTTCAATCAATCAAATCAAATTTCCTCTAGCATTGAGCTCTGAAACAACTCAAGCAGCCTAGGAACCATTTTCAAATGAATGGCGCAAGATGTGGTACGGCCGCTATGGACCATGCGAGTGTCAGCTCGTGTTCCTTCATTCTTTGAATCTACAAAATGTCACGACAGCATACTGGTCCCCAAACATGCGAGTTTGGCTACGGCACTCGAGGCGGCCGAGGTTAAAGAGTACTAAGAAGAAAATTTTCAACGGTAAACCAACGAAAACACTTTGGGTGTTATTCGAATTTTCTGCGAAGAGCGGATGCTCTTGTGCTAAGCCAGCGCATAAAACACAGCATTATATCACGTTGAAAACACCATTTTGTCATTCATTGAAGGTTAGAGTTGGCAAACAAGTGCTTAAGGCCGACAGTACTATTCAAGCTGCATTGGAGAAGTTGTTAGGCACAACTTTCCGATAGTACTTGAGAATTTGCCACAAAAAAAAGAGTGGACGAGTTTCGTCGCAGGAAGTTCCTCGGTTGCTCGCTTTAATCCGAAAGCAATGAATGACCCATTGAGCGGAAAAGCCGCCATCGCGGCTGTCTTTAGCAGCGAAATGGCGCCTCAATTCCCATTGGCTGTGACACGTCATGTGACTTCATAACAACAACCCTATCGTTGCCAAGGAGCAGGCCCAACAGCTGGAGGCGTATGGAAGAGCGAACGCGCTTAAAGGGGCACTGACACAAAAATTTTGCATCTTGTTTTTTTTGTTGCGATAAGTAGCTAGTGACCTACTTATAATCTGTAGAAACCTCATTTGCTTCAGCGTGCGACGGTTGTTTAATTAGAGGCATTTTCAATGCGGCCCGTCGCAGTTTCGGTTTCAGCGAGTGCCGCGAAACGATGGATTTTGTGGATTTTGTGTGAACAAAGCTGACCACGTGACCGTCGGAGGGATATCACAGAGCAGAGCCGCCGTAGCACTGTCGAATCCGCATCGACGGCAGTTTCTGCGAATGCCCCCACGTACTGATCTCGTGAGGCGCTTAATTAAAAAGCGACCGCGGATGTGACGCAGGCGCTGCGAGTGCAAATGCTACCGCGGCTAAAGACCGACGCGCGACGCTCGAGACGGTGGGTGGCAAGACGCGCGCTGGGAGCAGCCGGCCGGTCTGCCTACAGGTCCACCTACAGATGTGTTCGGCTCAGCACTGCGGCGGATATTCGAGTGCCGCTCTCGTAAGCGGTGCAGATGACAATTTTTAATGCAACCTGCCATCGCATCATTAACTCCTTTCTCATGTAAGCCATCATGTTCGGGACTTGGGGACAATTTCGTGCAGCGGTAACAAGCTATCACTCGAGCTACCTGCGCCGGCCTAGGCCACTTCGCGGCCGTGGCCGCCGCCTGCACAGCGACCGTGCGGCTAGCTCAGTGAGCTTTTCAGGCCTCCTGCGCGTTTTCGCACCCAGTGGTAATAAACAGTAATAGAAACAGAGTGCCTGGAATCACTGTAGAACTTTGGTCGCGGCCAGCTGCCCGATTAGCTGACGAAATCACGGCGCCTCCGCCGCCAACGATCGGGTCGTTCGTTCTCGAGAGCAGAAGCTCCGCCCGCCGGCCCTCCGATTGGAGCGGCGAGCCGGGGAGCCGCCGAAAAACGCCGGTAGTGCGGAAGCGGCAAACACAAACTCGTGACGTGTTTGGATGTTGTTTATTTACAATTGCGCGTGGTCCTCTGCTGGCTGCTGGGTTGAGTTTCGCACACTTCAAAATTGATTTTAAATATGTTCTAAGCTGTATTCGCCGCTGATATTTTGCAGATGATGTATGTGTGTTCCCACCAATCTATGTCTGAAGTTATCTCGCCTTCAAAATTTTGTGTCAGTGCCCCTTTAAGTGCTGAGCGCACCTAGCGGCGCAGCATTCGCTCGCGAGCCAAGGCTCTCTGAGCGCCGCACTGCCGCGCTCACTGTAGGCGCTGCGGTCTTTTACCCTCCATGGCACCGCCCACAATACCGGCGTCACGCCATCCCCCACAGTGCTCGCAAGTATTACTGCTTTTAGTACTAATAAAAAATGCTTAGGTGTCCTCAGAACTCTTTTTGACCAAAACAATATATATGCGTAATAGGGTAGCACAGAAGACTAAACGAAGGGGTCCCACTCATCAAGCCATACCTTATTATACCAGGAATAAAAAATGGAAGCATCTCCACCCAGTGGATGATGGCGAGGGTGCGGAGTAAGGGGACTCGAAATGACATCCAAGTTGCGCCCCGAGTGACACCCGTTTTGCGCCCCGACCGTCATGCGATTTGAGCCGCGAGTTGCACCTTCATTACTCCCTAAATGAAACTGCAACTCACGGCTCAAATCGAATTTCGCTTGATTTTCGCTTGATGGTGGTGTGTGTGTCCGTCCGTGTCCGGATGGACACGGACGGACATTGGGAGGTCCTAAGGTATTCCGCACCGTTACAGGTGAGGGAGTAAGCCGTTTGACGCTCGCGCACTAACTCACGGTCGTAGCCAAATGGGTAAGACGACTGACACTAACTCTGTCTTGTCTACCAGACCCAGGCTGGAATCCTCCCGGTGCGTGTGTGAAATTTTGCGATTGTAAATGCTATGCGAACGGACGCGGACGGGCATTGTGCGGTCCTAAGGTACTCCGCACCTAAAAAGCAAAAGAAACAAGGTTGGAATGGAAAAACAGCAATATGAAGATTCTCGAAGCGTTTCACATTGAGGTCTCTTCCTGTACTGCCCTTGCCATACGTCCGTATTTTTGAAGTAATTAATAAAACTTAATTTCATTGACTTTCATTTGACACGGAACAGCTGCGTTTTAGGAGCACTGCTTGTCATGCGTGCGCGTTATAGTGCCGGGTCACCTTTCTCTTGCGGGCTTTTATTTCGATCTCAATTGATTCCTCCACTTCAGATTAATTGATAGTTGCTGTGTAAACATTTCCCCCAGAGACACTGCCGGTGTCCAGCTTCTTCTCCACAATGTTTTCGACTGAGTTATTCACGCCAACAAAGCAATCTCAACAGCTGACAGAGTGGTGCGTTTGGCCGAAATATGTGATCTGCGCTGAAACCGTGAACTAGGATAGATTGATTGATTACTCGAGTATGTTGCGAAGAAGTCGATCCACAGGGTTGCGCCAGGGTTCGCACAATGTGCCGACGTTCGGAGGAAAATACAGTGAAAGCTCGTTAATTCGAACTTACGGTTAATTAGAACTAACGCCCTGGTCCCGGCACAGCCCTGTACATTTCAATGAGGGAAAACTCCGGATAATTCGAACAGGGTGGTATTCAAAACGGTTAATTCGAACTGGGATCCCCTGGTTTCCGTCGTTTCCGTCACTCCTGACAGAAGAAGTCGGCCCTGAGTGATTAGAATGTGTTGCAAATACAAATCAAACCAAATTTACTAAATATGTAAAACGACGAAACAAAAATTAGCAGTGGCTGAGCTCGGCTATGCCAGGATATACGTAGCGTGAGCTAAGGTTCAGCTGGTTATTCTTAGATTTCTTGATTGTCTAGGATTAGCTGATTATCATGATTACTGCTGCTTAAACGATTTCCAATCTAATCCAATCAAATCTAATTCAATCCAGTCCAGTCCAGTCCAGTCCAGTCACTGCTCCTCGAGCATGCGCAGCACGGCTCTCCAGGAGCCACGCGAAACGGCTATCAAGCGGCTCCGGCGCAGCGTCAGACTTGACTACTGCGCAACGGAGGCGCAGAGCTAGGCACGCGCCGGCGCCAGTGCGTCTTCCGCGGCTATGACGTCACTCCTCCGGAATGCGCAGACCGGCGAATGAGCAGACCCAATTCTCTACACACCCGTACTCCAATTGGATTGGATTTCAATCCAACACAATCCAATTTGATCTAATCCAATCCAATCCAAATCAAATCAAATCAAATCAAATCAAATCAAATCAAATCAAATCCAATCCAATTCGATTTGATCCAAACCAATCCAATGCTCCTCGCGCTTGCGCAGAACGGCCTTCCACGGCACACGCGAAACCACTCAACCTCGGCCAGTGTAGCTTACGCTACAAAAAACAACAGCGTAGCGGGTGCTCTACTGCGAAAGCTTATTTCGCTACCGCATCGGGCGCCGCGACGCCAGCCCAGTGCTCCGGTGCATGTTGTTTCAGGTTTTCTTTGTGATGCAGTCGCTGGTCTGGGACCCACAAACGCGTAGTAGCGCCTAATTCGCGATAACACGTCCAGAGGTGACCTCTTTGTGTTCTGCCCGCTCTGTTTGGCGCGATGTCCATTCACTCTAGCGCCCGCCCGCTAATTCGAACTCCGCTTAATTCGAACAATTTTACGGTCCCCCTTCGAGTTCGAATTAACAAGGCGTTTTCATTAGTCAGCGACAATAGTCCCAGGCGTGGTCCCAGGCATTCGGATGTGTGATATCACACCGAGAGGAGTTATCGCAGTCGGCGGCAGCCTGATAGCTCTGATTGGGGTAGCATGAGCGGTAATGGCGGAGGACCTTGATTTTGTTGCGGAACGCGGGGTTTGGTCACATGTCTATGTAGAGACCAAACCCTGCTCGCCAAAGGCGTTTTAAGTTACTAAATCCGTCGGTATGCGGTTTGAAAGCCAATATATATGCGAAAGAACAAGAAGCGAAAAAATAAAAAAAGTGCTCATTTGTATTTAGGCAACTGGTTTCGACCTATAGACAGACATATGGACATTCCTGGACTTTGTGGCAAAAGTTCTTCTACAAAATATAAGCAAATGTAGGAACAGGGGGGTTAGCATACCGCATTGAAAAGAATTGGCTTCTAGTTAGTAAAAATTTTTGTTCTATAGTTATCTCTGTGAGGTGACAGCCATGGGAGAGGGGCAGCTAGGAATGGCCCTACCGAAGCGTCGACGTCGTTGATACGTATCCCAACCAGGCGACAAAAAAAGAAAAAAAGGAAATGGTTAGCAAGGCGCAGACGATTCTTGTAAAATGGACGGAAAGGAACCGGTTGACGCCAGGAATGCCGCAGAAGAACATGATGCAAAAGCGGTTTGTCGGCGGCGCCCCTTTCTGTTCTCCCGTGCGCACTACGGCCGGTGGATCGGCTCGGCTCGGCTTGGCACGTACGCCACCGACTCACCGAGAAAGCCTCGAAGCTCACCCTAACCCATCTCGTCACTCCCAAACGATTGACTGCACGCGTCTCGCTTCGGCCGTTTTGTACCAATGCTGCGAAACGTATTTACCTCCCCTAAACTTGGCTGCCCGCCGTTGTAGAAACCATAGTAGAACCACGCTTGCCTATCGGTGGTGCTCCGATAGCGCAAGAGTTGTTCTGGCGGCGTTACGCATTCGCGGGAAGAGAATAGCTGCGTCACGTGAACGAAGGCGTCATAAAAGGGTCCACTGCTGCTACTCTTCGCGGGATTGTTTATTTTACGACACCGACCGTCGCCCGCGGACCATCGGCGCGTTTCGCAAGCCGCGGCCTGGCCCGAAGGCGAAGGAACCCCGGCCAGTAAACCGCGAGGAGCGGCGGAGTCTCGCAGTCGTTGGAATAAAGTTTTCTCCCTCGCTCTCTCCCTCCCTCGGCGAATGACCCCGGCCGTGCCGAGGCGAGAAGGGTCCGAGAGGAAGGGAGACACTGCGCTGTACGCGTGTGGTGTACGCCCCGGAATTCCAAGCTCTCCCTCTTTCTCTCCCTCGCGCCGGCAAAGGCATGTGGCCGCCCGTGGGCTGAGGAGAGGAAGTGTAGTAAAGCTTACTATTAGGGGCGAAGAACCTTGGTACTTCGCTTTGTCCGTGGCTTGTCCCTTGGCGTCCGTGTACACAGTGTTGCGCATGCGCGAGGAGCATTGAGTTGGATTGGATTGGCTTGGATTGAAATGGATTGGATTAAATTGGATTAAATTGCATTGTATCGGATTGGATTGGATTGGAATTACCCGCCGCGGTGGCTCAGTGGCTAAAGCATTGTGCTGCTGAGCACGAGGTCGCGGGTGGGATTCCCGGCTGCGGTGGCCGCTTTTCTGATGGAGGCGAAAGGCAAAAACGCCCGTGTGTACGAGATTTCGGCGCACGTTAAGGATCCCCAGGTGGTCAAAATTAATACGGAGCCCTCCGCTACGGCACGCCTCATTGCCTGCGTTGTGTCGGCGCGTTAAACCCTACAATCAATCAATTGGATTGGAATTGTGTATACTGTACACACGCGTTGTCACTCATTTACATGCGCGACTGGGCAATGCCACGGGTGATTTACGGTAAGAACGATCCCCAGTGCTTCGCCCACTCGTCATGATTCACTTCGTGGAGAAGCGGGATTTTTTTTTGTTTTTTTTTTTTTTGTTTTTCTATACGGGGGGAACTGCATTGGAATGGAACAGATTCGATTCCGATGTTCGGATGTTCGATTGTCCGATGTTCGGGACGATGACATGAACTGACCTGCTGCGCGAAGTTAAAGTACTGACATGCCTTCACACTGACGAAGAAGCCGAAAAGGAACTACGCGTCTTTGTATGTACTGACCGGTGTGAGTACACAGTAGCGAAAAATAACTGTAGTTGTAACCTTCTTTGCAAGCGTAGAAGAAGGCTTCGCAGTCCTACAGTTGTTCACAATCAAAGGGGAGATGTATAGCTACAGCCAATTTCTTTAAAAAAAGAAGACAAATCACTGAATATTCTAACTCTGTTAGTATAACGTATACCGTCTTCCTTGCGTTGCATTTTTTTTTTGTTTTTTTTTTTATATACAGGCCCACTTCAATTCCTAATGGCCGTAAACTCATGGGCGAATTTTCTATCGTGGCTTCGTCCGCACTTCAGTCGTGACTTAGTAAATCGTAGTTACAAGCCCACTCACGTCCGTCACCAAGTTGCGCCACGACTTTGCCACGTGCCGCTGCCGTGAAGCGACGTGCGCGTTCACAAAAGCGCTACATCTCGGTCCCCATCGACGAGGCCTTTGTTTCAAAATGCTCTCCCGTTAAACGAATTTCGCAAGCTCGTAACTTCTCAAAACACCCGGCCGAATGAGACGAGCGTAAAAACGGCCTAAAAATACTTCTCTCCATTAGGAGTACGGCCGATACATTATTTGTATATTTCAGCTTGTTCTCTGCCACTGTCCACGCTATGCGCAACCTCGAGACCAATTAGTGAGAACATTGGCCCGTTTGGACTGTCGTGTGGTGTCGGAGGAAGTGCTGCTGGGACCTTGGCCAGACGCGAAGCGTTCCTACAAGGCATTTAAAGCTCTGCTGACATTTCTGCGCAGCAGCGGCCTCTCAGAGATATTGTAGTTGAGGCCCGTCCGGCTTAACTTTAGCACATACACCGTATCGGTATAGGCATCTTCTATACATAGCCCTTCATTTATTTCTCCGCCATCTTCATCTCTCTCGTCCTCTATCCACACTCTTTCCTCCCCTTTCCCTTCCCACACACAGAATAGCTGGCCAGATATACTACCGTCAGGCCGACCTTTCTGTGTTAATTTCATTTCAATAAAATTCCTCTCTCTCTCTCAGCTAGGTGATTTAAGCTGCTTAAAGACGTCCCTATTCATTCTAAACTTTATTCGATACGTTACGATACCACATGTTTCTGCGAGCTCTGGGCGATAACAAGGACGCGCAACTTGTCGAACGTATCAATTGTAAAGCAGCTGCCGCAGCAAGTGGACAACGCACTGCGGCTCAAGGGATAACAAAAACTACGGGAGGTTTACATAGCAGCCGAATGCGATGTATACATATATACCGCTGTCGCATACATAACATGTATGCGACAGCGGTATATATGCAGGACGTTAGATCCATTATAACCAAAACAAACAATACGAGCGAAGAGGGAATGGGCGAAAGAAAACGACCGAAGTGCTTGCTGTTTGACCCCGTTTTTCGGAGGTCGACGACAGCGTTGAGCCTCTGTCGTTTGCGAGTGTCTTTGACACGATGAAGAGGCGAGTTTTCCAAATCCAGTGGGAGCTTAGTCAAACGATGATCATTCCACAAATGTGACAAAAATAGCCCAGACGAGAACAGATCGGTTCAGCGGGCTAGCTATCGCTTACTGGGGGCAGATATCTTATTTTGCCCGTCAAAGTGCACCGTTTTTGTAGCGTAAGCTACAGTGGCCGAGATTGAGCAGTTTCCCGTGGACCTTGAAGGGCCGTGCTGCGCAAGCGCGAGGAGCATTGGGTTGGATTGGATTGGATTGGATTTGGATTGGATTGAATTACATTGATTTGTAGGGATTGTATTGGAAATCCAATCCAATTGGAGTACGGGTGTGTAGAGAATTGGTCTGCACATTCGCCGGTCTGCACATTCCAGAGGAGTGACGTCATAGCCACGGCAGACGCACTGGCGCCGGCGCGTGCCCAGCTGTGCGCCTCCGTTGCGCAGTACTCAAGTCTGACGCTGCGCCGGAGCCGCTGGATAGCCGTTTCGCGTGGCTCCTGGAGAGCCTTGCTGCGCATGCGCGAGGAGCAGTGACTGGACTGGGCGGGACTGGACTGGACTGGATTGGATTGAATTGAATTGAATTGGATTGGATTGGATTGAATTGAATTGGATTGGATTGGACTGGACTGGACTGGACTGGACTGGACTGGAGAACCTTTGCTCACGCTACTTATATCCTGGCAAAGCCGAGCTAAGCCACTGCTAATTTTTTTTCAACGTATAGGGTAAACGATGAGACGTTCTGTGCTCGTGTGTTGTCCGTGGACTGCCCCACTTCTCTGTCCGCACCATACACAGTGATGTAACAAATAAAAAACGTTTCTTCGCGACCTTCCCTGCACGATCATGGGCGATACGTGTTGCTTGAAGGAGAGCAGCCTTTGTTTATATCTCAGTAAATGATTTCTAACAGATGTCCTTATTGTTCTAATGAGATGTCAACAGATCTCATATAAGCCAAGGAGGCCTAATGAGATCTATAGAGAATAGGTAAGGAGAATAGGTAGAGATGGTGGAGAGTGGAATCCCCTTGAACCACACCAAGCTAGAGCTTTCCACCGTATTTGCCTCGCCGTTCCTACTGTGCCGTGGCCGTAGTCATGTAGAAGTATCGATAAAGTGGCTATCAATAATACTGATAGTTTTTTTTAGGAAACTGCCGATTCTGAATGAACACTATCTACCGTTTACGACTGATAGTTTTATGGCGACAGTTTTACTATTGTTGGCTATAGCTGTTATTACCGGTAGTTCTACAGCACCTGTACTAAAAGCCGCCGTTTCGGAACGTGTGTGCAGCCGCTTGGAAGCCATTCGCAGCATATCTGTATATATGGACCTCTTGACTCTTAAGCATCGAAAACGCATTGGCATGTCCTGGATTGGCCTGGGCATGCGCAGTAAGACGATCCTGTCGAGTGCACAAATTAAATTCGTTAGCACAGCCCATTTGCAAAGCGGCTGAAAAGGTGTATATAGTGGGTAGACTTCCCTATCAGCAACAGCTCCCCCCTCTACCTCCATCCCCTTTTCTCGCATTTCCTCTCAAGACTGGAAGCGTGAAGTCAAGCGAAGCTAATATTTCTTAAAGCTGGGCCCATCTTCCGAAACAAGTGTTCCCGTTGCGACCAAGCGATTGCGCAACAAAATACTAAAGTCACCGAAGAGTTTAAACACCCCCCCAAACCTGTCTGGCTTTCCAACAGGACTTTAAATCTCCCCAAACATGCTTGAGCGGTCGTGAACCTGCAAGATTCCGTTCCAGACCACAGCAAGTCGTCTGCCTGGAAAGTTACGACAGCTATGGGGCCGTAGCTCGAATCCGGTCTGACGCAATCCGACCTCGTAGACAAAAGAGAGGCCCGAAACCATGTGCGACTCACGACCAAGGGCGAAGTATGCGCGTACAAACACCGAAAGGAGGGGGGGAGGGGGTTCTAGCACACGCATCCACGTGGCCCAGGTTCAACGAACGCGTCATCCCGTCTACGGGCGCGGCTTTCGCACCGGGATTTTGAAAAGCGTCGAGGATTGGAAACGGGAGGAAAGAGTAAGCCAAGCGGGAGGTTGTTTCTCCCTCAGGGCGCTCAACCTGCTTCCCTTGCGCAACCAAGTTGCGCGATTTACGTTCTATGGCCCGGAGAGCCTCCCTCCTACGATTCGAAAGGCCCCCGTGGACGCCAATGGACGCTCGTAGATCTAACCGACAGCAAGACAGGGCTTCCGGGGTTCCTTCTCCCCGCAGCTATTGTCGCAGGGTCATTCGATGTCCGCGCTTTCGGCCGCGAAAGCATGACAGCCTTCATCCCCGATCAAAACACTGTGACTTCGCCACGAGCTCCTTAGTGGACCACGCAACGATTACAATTTTCGGCAATCTCCCGCGCCACCATCCCACACACATCACAGGGCAAGTTCGCGTTTCTTTTGAGAGCCCATCCTTGACTTCGGAGAAAAAAAGAAGGCCCGTAAATTCAGACAGACAGACAGACAGACAGACAGACAGACAGACAGACAGACAGACAGACAGACAGACAGATAGATAGATAGATAGATAGATAGATAGATAGATAGATAGATAGATAGATAGATAGATAGATAGATAGATAGATAGATAGATAGATAGATAGATAGATAGCCACTCACAAGCCGAAGGTAAAAAATATGCATATGAGAGGAGAACGTCACTAGACAGCGCGGGCAAGGAACGAAGGTAAATGTGCTGAATACGAGGGCGACCTTTCGTCGCCAGCTGCTGCCGACAGACGCGCGAAGTGCCTCCCGCTCTTTCTACACGGCGCAGTGTCTGGGAAGGTGTCTGTGAGGACAAAGAATTTAAGCGTGCATGACAAGTGCTCTGCTTGAAAAAATAAAGAAGGCGAAGAACGACCACGGTTATTTTTTTTTTTCAGCTCTCAAAAAGCGGAATTCGGTTGTTGTTGTTTTTTTTTTCAGAGAAGGAGAATATTAGAACCAAGCAGCTGTTTCAGCGGACCATATTTGCATGAGGAAAAGGGAAGCGGCGGTTTTATAAGGTATGTGCGGTCGCTTTGGCCGTTTTTACTGAAGGTTTTGATGCGGAAGGTGTTTTTAACGAGGTCTGATGCAAATTGCTAGAGCGATATTTGCTTCGAGACGTCACGCAAATGTTCAGCAACTTTTTTTTTTCGAACTTACGAAAAGTGTCTTCACCTGAAAAGCCGCATGGAGTTTATGCATAAAGAAAGGACGAAGCTACTCAAGCGTGGCTGCTGAGGAGGTCGAAGGCAACGTGTAGCTTTCTACTGACGCATGCAGCAAAACGGGAATAAAATATAGCGCAAAATGTGCGTCAAAGCAGCGCAAATGCACTACAGAGAAAAATGTGCCGCAAGGCAAGAAAGTAGGGCGAGAACATGCTACGAATTCGTTAAGTTGAACAAAGTTCGCGTACATCCCTCGCTTTCTCGCTCTAAATGCTAGCCGGTCATGAACCTAGAAAAACCACTGCTCAAATGTGATACTTCGCATAGAGCAGGGGGTCGAGTTGAGTACGAAGACTGAAAAAAATGCTTTGCAGAACTCTAATTAGTTCTCGTGCACTTCGTTGTCAAGAACGGACAATTGGGCTAGTTGGCATAGCTGTTCATCTTGAAGGTGGAAGCGCTCACACAACACGGACGAAAGTAGAAAACAGAGACGACACGGCGCTAACTCGAAACTATTTGTTGATTACAAAAAACACACAAATATATACTTTCAACATCTCATGTGGTGCGTTGATCTCGCCCAAGATAGAACCATGAAGGTCACTTTTTACAGGGATAAATACCGTGTATACGCGACGATCGAAGGGTAAAGGATTATAGCAGCAATACCATAACATATCAAGACACCGCTATGATCGCAACGAGTTGCACAGATAAACAGGATTAAAACATCAAAACCATAACATATCAAGAAACCGCTACGATCACGAGTTGCACAGATAAACAGGATTAAAACAGCAATACCATAACATATCAAGAAACCGCTACGATCGCAACGAATTGCACAGATAACCAGAATTAAATCAGCAAAACCATAACATATCAAGAAACCGCTACGATCGCAACGAGTTGCACAGATAAACAATATTGCACAGATAAACAATATGTTCATCTGAATATAATGAAAGGCGCTGATGTATGCACTTAAAGACAAGCAGGGCAATGTCATCACAAATAGGGATAAAATAGTCACAGTAGCCGAGGAGTTCTATAGGGATCTGTACAGTAGCCGGGACTTCCAGGATAATGCCGAACGAGAAAGTAGTTCAGAGGAGATAGACGCCAGTAACGACAGAAGAAGTAAAGAAGGCCTTTAAAGTAATGAAAGGGGGCAAAGCACCTGGTGAGGATCAGATAACAGGATACCTCTTGAAGGATGGCTGGGAAATGGTACTTGAAAAACTGGCAAACCTGTATACGCAATGCCTAATGACCGCAAGTGTACCGGAATCTTGGAAGAACGTGAACATCATCCTAATCCATAAGAAAGGCGACATGAAGGACTTGAAAAATTACAGGCCGATCAGCTTACTGCTAGTCGTCTACAAGGTACTTACCAAGGTAATCGCTAACAGAATTTCTGCAACCTTAGATTTCAGTCAACCTAAAGAACAAGCAGGGTTCCGTAAAGGATATTCAACGATGAACCATATTCACACGATCAATCAGGTGATAGAGAAGTGCACTGAGTATACTGAACTCCTGTATATAGCCTTCATAGATGATGAAAAAGCATTTGACTCGGTCGAAACCTCAGCAGATATTCAGTCAATGCGGAATCAGGGTGTAGACGAGCATTATCTAAGAATACTAGAGGATATCTACAATGGGCCCACAGCTACCATCATCCTCCGTAAGGAGAGCAGTAAAATACCTATAAGGAAGGATGTCAGACAAGGAGACACAATCTCTTCAATGTTATTCACAGCATGTTTACAAGATGTATTCAGAACATTGGATTGGGAACAGGTGGGAGTAAGGGTTAATGGAGAATACCTCAGTAACCTCAGATTTGCTGATGACATTGCCTTGCGAAGTAACTCGGGGGACGAATTGCAAAGCATGGTTTCCGCACTGGATAAACAGGGTAGAACCGTGGGCCTGAAAATTAATATCCAGAAAACCAAAGTAATGATCAATAACCTTGGGACAGCACAGCGGTTCGATATCGGTGGCGAGGCAGTGGAAGTGGTAAGCGAATATATCTACTTAGGCCAAGTTGTGAACCCGAATCCCAACCATGAGGCAGAGATAATTAGAAGGATAAGAATGGGGTGGAGTGCATACGGCAGACATTTTCAGATAATGAATGGCAGCCTCCCATTGTTCCTGAAGAAGGGTATGACGGCTGCATCTTACCGGTACTCACATACGGGGCAGAAACTTGGGGGTTCACTGAGAGGGTTCAACTTAAATTGAGAACGACTCAGCGGGCAATGGAGCGGAAAATGATAGGTGTAACATTAAGGGACAAGAAGAGAGCGGAGTAGGTCAGGGAACAAACGCGCGTTAAGGACACATTAGTAGGAATTAAGAAGAAGAAATGGGTGTGGGCAGGGCATGCAATGCGAAGGCAAGATAACCGTTGGTCATTAAGGGTAACAGAGTGGATCCCTAGAGAAGGCAAGCGTTGCAGGGGGCGGCAGAAAGTTAGATGCGGAGATAAGATCAAGACGTTTGCGGGGTTAAATTGGTCGCGGTTAGCACAGGACCGGGGTAATTGGAGATTAATGGGAGAGGCCTTTGCCCTGCAGTGGGCGTAGATAGGCTGGTGATGATGATGATGACGCTAGGACCTTCGTACTTGTATATGAGAATCCTTGTATTCCCCTTAAAAACGTTTTCCCAGCAACGCATCTGCGCACAGCAGCGAAGCCGATTTTAAAGAGGACTGGTATGTAGCAGAGTCGCTAGTATTTATACATCAATCTACACTTTGGAGTTTCTGAAAGCTATTTAAAATTCAGCGCTCCTGAAAGCCGGTTAGGGTTCACCAATGCTGTACAAAAATTGGCGCGCCACTTATAGCGTCCCTTGTTTCTTCCGAGGTCCCCTGTGTTCGTTCCGTCCCGTTCGTTTGGGCCGCTGGAATGCGCAACCCGGCGAACCAGCTGCGGTTGGCGGTGGCCCGCTACTCCCGGTGTGGGGGAAGGGTGGGAGGGCGAAGACGCGACGACGCGACATCGCGCGACCCCGAGCGGCCACTGTAGCAACTCGGCGGAGACAGTATCACTTTTCACGGCCGCCGACATCGTGTGTCGGGCCCCGAATGCCGCCACCGAGGATGAGAGCATCGCCGTTCGTTCATTAACCCAAAGCCCTCGGGGTACGCACTCCGAGGACCCGCGTTCCCACGCGTCGGGCTATGCGCTCCCGGGTGGCGCAGTCCTCGAGGCCGCGTACGAGACGTCGACGCCGGCACGTAGGCCAGTGTGTTTGTGTACGCACAAATTTGCCCAAAGTGTATACATCCTCTCGTGCACGAAGAGACTCCGGGCGACAGGCGTCCGCGTGGTCTTGCAGGGCTCCCGCGGCCATGACGGTGTAACTCCTTTGGGAGGCTTGGCTTGACAATGGTTGGCCATGACGGTGTGGCCTTGAGGGAGACTTGGATGAGCACAAGAAGCCACCAAGGTTGGCCATGAAGGTGTAGCTCTTGAGGGAGGCTAGAGTGAGAACCAGTAACCATCAAGGTTGACCACGAAGGTGTGGCTTTCGAGGGAAACCTGGATGAGCACAAGAAGCCATCAAGGTTGGCCGTGATGGTGTGGCTCTTCAGGGAGCACAAGAAGCCATCAAGGTTGGCTATGACGGTGTAGCTTTTGAGGGAAACTTGGCTGAGCACAAGAAGCCATCAAGCTTGGCTGTGATAATGTGGCTCTTGAGGGAGACTTGGCAGAGTGCAAGAAGACATCAAGGTTGGCCATGACGGTGTGGCCTTTGAGGGAGACTTGGCTGAGTACAAGAAGACATCAAGGTTGGCCATGACAGTGTAGCTCTTGAGGGCGGCTTGGCTGAACACAAGGAACTATCAAGGGGGCCATGACGGCGTGGCCTTTGAGGGAGACTTGGCTGAGTACAAGAAGATATCAAGGTTAGCCTTGATGGTGTAGCTCTTGAGGGAGGCTTGGCTGAACACAAGGAACTATCAAGGGGGCCATGACGGCGTGGTTTTTGGGGGAGACTTGGCTGAGTACAAGAAGATATCAAGGTTAGCCATGACGGTGTAGGTCTTGAGGGAGGCTTGACTGAACACAAGGAACTATCAAGGGTGCCATGACGGTGTGGCCTTTGAGGGAGACTTGGCTGAGTACAAGAAGGTATCAAGGCTGGCCATGACGGTGCAGCTTTTGAGGGAAACTTGGCTGAGCCCAAGAAGCCATCAAGGCTGGCCATGACCGTGCAGCTTTTGAGGGAAACTTGGCTGAGCCCAAGAAGCCATCAAGGCTGGCCATGACGGCGCAGCTTTTGAGGGAAACTTGGCTGAGCCCAAGAAGCCATCAAGGTTGGCCATGACAGTGTGAATGCTGAGGAAGGCTTGGCTGAAAAGAAGTCATCAAAGTTGCACTGCCAGATGTTAGTGACCTTTCAGATCAGATGTTAGTGTCAACTTAGTGACCCTTCCGTATTCGTCCAGAGGCTTTGCCCACTGGTGTTATTGACGTGCATGGTTCGAATAGGAGAGTAGTGAAGGGTATAACGAAGCGCTTGTTAAGCACGGACCGTGCCTATGCTCCTAACCTAAAACGGGAAATAAACCCCGATAATACGAATCCCCATTGTGACCCGTGCAAATGAACATCCATCCTTGACTTGTTGCCCCGTGGTACTGATGATTGCCGTCCATTCCCTCTTCATGGTAACCATATTCCACCGATTTGAATTCCCACACAGCGTTGAAGTCGCTCCAGACTACGCTCATAGCCGCCATCCTATCGCTGCCATGGGGCCCAAACCCAATAAAATAGTTGAGCATTTCAAAAAAAAAAAAAACGCTACTGCAAGGATATTTGAACCCATTTGGGAGTAATTGAACGCACACGCGCTGTGTAATGCACTTACACTAATCTGCTCCGTACTCCGACTTTGTCAGCGACTACGTAAATCATGCGAAACGTTAACCAGAATCAAGCTCTCATTAAATGCATCATTTGTCTCCCTATGGTAGCTGCATCAGAGGGCAGGTGCACCTGAAGCTCATCAACAGCATCAGAATTGCCCTGGCTAACAACTTCGCCTTTGGAGCGTCACTGACATCTGGCAGCATCCCGCTCCGTAGCAGTGACTTATCGAGAGTGGGAGAATACAATTAAGGTTAACTAATCATTATCATCACCATCACCACACCACCACCATCATCATCATAATCGTAGTCCTCTTCCTCTTCTTAATAATCGTCATCATCATCATAGTCATTTTATCTTCATCGTCATCATCATCATCCTCACAGTCCTCTTCCTATTCTTCATAATCATTATCATAGTCATCTTACTCTTCTTCACCGTCATCCTTTGCATAGTCCTCTTCCTCTTGTTCATACTCATCATCATAATAGTCATTTTTTTCTTTTTCATAGTCATCATCATCATAATCACCCTGCTCTTCTTCATTGTAATCATCATAGTCATCTTCCTCTTCTTCAGAGTCATTATTATCACAGTTCTATTCCTCCTGTTGATAGTCGTCATCATCATAGCGATTTTACTCTTCATAGTCATAATCATATCCTCTTTTTCATAGCCATCATATCATCATCATCATCATCCTCATTGCTCGCATCCACTGCAAGACAGACTTCTATGCTCCTTAGGCCGTTCCTGTCCTGCGGTGCCCTAGTTCATTCTTTGTATTTCCATTTTCGGATTTCAAGCCTTAACCCCTTGCTCTACTTGTACCCTCTTTGGTAGCCACACACTTACTCCAATGATCCACCGGTTGTCAGTTAACCGCATTACGTGCGCAGTTACGGTTTAGTTCTCCTTAATTTTAGGTGTGATGCCTTCCACTCGATCTTTCTCTCTGGTATTGAATGCCTCTTTCATTTTGTAGCGTAAGCTACACTGTCCGAGGTTGAGTAGTTTCGCGTGTGCCATGAAGGGCCCTTCTGTACAAGCGCGAGAGACATCGGATTGAATTGGCTTGGCTTGGCTTGGATTTGATTGGATTTGGATTGGATTGGATTAAAGTGGATTGTGTTGCGTCATAGCCTTGGCAGACGCACTGGCGCCGGCGCGTGCCCAGGTGTGCGCAGTAGCCAAGTCTGACGCTGCACCGCAGCCGCTTGATAGCCGTTTTGCGTTGCTCGTGAAGATCCGTGCTGAGCATGCGCGAGGAGCAGTGACTGGACGGGACTGAATGGACTGTACTGGACTGGATTAGACTGGACTGGACTGGACTGGACTGGATAGGATTGGACTGCATTGCTGAACCTTAGCTCACGCTACGTATATCCTGGCATAGCAGAGCTAAGCCCCTACTAATTTTTTCCAAAGGTTCTTCCCATCACTCTTCTAGCCAGGGCGCCTAGTTGGCTTTTCCTCCATTTTCTACCCCAGAAGCCATCACAGGCAATACGCATTGGTTGTATAGTTTTTTCCAGTGATAAAGCAAGCACACCGGTCGTCAAAATCGCGGTGTATGCTTCAGTGCTCTTAAAGCCATCCAGAGGAATATCCGTTCCGTGCTTTGTACTGCTGTGGCTCAATTACTGCGCCCACAGTGATTGCACACTTCATAAGCATTGCACGAAGAACGTGACACGGAACTCACAGCCGGGCGGTTTGAATAGAGGGCGGATAGCCACGCAACTTTCACTCGACCGTGGCCTTGAGCAGCGAACGCCGCGGTGATCAATGAGCTAATTAAGGAACGCTAACCGCTGTGGCAGTGGGAGCCGCGGTGCTTACCAGATTCAAGGCGCGGCATCACCAACGCCACCTTGATAACGAGAATCAATTTCTTCGTCCTAATCGTCGGCCGTTAACGGAAACCTTGGCTCAGGCCTAGCGGAGCCCTCTTTTTAAATCGAGCCACTCCTTAGTGGCCCATTCGGTTCTCTACCCCGTATGATAATGCACCGTGTGGTCCTTAATGTTGGTGTGGGGTGTTTTCTGTCCAGTCTATTTCGCGAGCCCACCCGTTCGAGAGTGCCTCAACGGGTTTCTCGATCTGCGACGCCCCGTAGGCGGTCTCACTTTCACTTTGCGCCTGTACACGCTTGACCCGCAGTGCTTCCATTCCACCAGTATTTCGGTGCATTGGAGTAACAATGTCGACTTGTATAACCTTAGGTAACTTCTGTAGTAATGACCAAAGAAGATTACCTGCCGCGGAAGCTCAGTGACTAAGGCGTTGTGCTGCTAAGCACAAGAAAGCGGGTGAGTGAGTAAGTGAAAGAAAGGGTGAGTTAGTGCGTAAGCATGTAATTAGGTGTGAGTAATTCGGTGAGCGAGTGAGCGAATAGAGTGGGTAGATGTGTCATTGAGTGAGCAACAGATTGAGAGAGCGAGCGAGTGACTGAGTGAGTAGGCAAGTGAATGGGTGAGTGTGTGCTTAAGTGCGCAAGTAAGTCGGTGAGCGAGTGGGTAAGCGAGTGAGTGAGAGTGAGTAGGTAAGTGCGTAGGTAGGTAACGGAGTGAATCAGCGAGTAAGAGAGTAAGTTAATGATTGGGTTGTGGAGTTTACAAGCAAAGTAAAATAGGTCAGTGAGTAAGACGGCGAGTGAGTGGGTAAGCGAGTGAATCAGTGAGTAGGTAAGTAGGTAAGAGAGCAGGGAGTGAGTGGGTTGGTGAATGTGTGGGTAAGGCACTGAGATGGATTAAGAGAGTAAGTAAATAAGTGAGCGAGCGAGTGAGTCAATGATCAATCTAAGCTGGAATAGTAAATAGACAAGTAAGTACGTGAGTGGCTAAGTCGGTGAATGAGTAAGCCTCTTTTGCGCCCCTCGTGCGGTGTGCCTGGTGGTATTGAACCCCTTATTGTGAACTGCTCACTTCTCGTCCGTTCTTGTCCGGTGATTGTGCGGCATGTCAGTAGTTGCTCATGGTAAGACGCATAAGGGCAAACGTGGCGCTACTAAAAATTCATCGGGAATTTAAGTAACCTCACCTGCTTTGGATGCGAAGGCCTACCGATTGTCGAACGCTTCCTTACCGCTGCACCGTGTCCGCGCCTCTTTCTTCGCTTTAGTTTCTCTATCTTTTGACACGAACTACACCGAAAGGCACATTGACCGCTCGGCACCTCCCCACAGTCAGAGCTCCTGTCCGCCTGCACCTGTTCTTCTCACGTGCCGTCCCGTTCACCTGTCAGGCGACATGCATCAGACTAATTCTCGTACCATTCTGGCAGGGTACCGGGTTAGCGCAGTCTTAAGAGCACTTTACTCTCGCTGTTGTGACCAGGGTTCACATCCAGCCGTGTGATTTCTGTATCCATTTTCTCTTTACAGCAGCGGCCACTTCGGTACCATTCTTATTGATGGACTGTGATGACGACGACAACGACGGTGACTTTTCGCATTTGACGAGGCATGCAAGGCTTTCCGCCTTCATATGGGCTGAGAAGCATTAAACGTATTCAATAGAAATTATTTCTTCATTTCGTAAAAGGTACCAGACTGCTGGTTTCATTGACCCAGTGCTTAATCATGCGATTCGCGATTAAGAGGCACGCCATCCGGGGCCAAAAAAAAGTATATAGCCTTCTCTTCCCAGCAGCCCCCCACACAACGGCTCGGTGATGCTGCACTCATCTCGCAGGAAGTGCGGCCTGCTACAACGCTCGGGCGCCTCTGTTGGCCGGCGGCGGAGAGATACGCTGGACGTCAGGGCAGAGTTATATATCGCCTCGCACGCCTTCCTCCCGGGCCCCGCTCTGCAGTCGTGAGCCGGAACTTGTGGCGACAGAAAGCGGCCGCGTGCATTGCAGACGCCCCAGGGCGCAGTGCTGCGCCCGCTCCTTTACGCCGTTCCATTCTGGCTCGCGGACTAGGTGGGTCGAGTGCCGGTGCTGCCTACATGCCTTTAGGCACGTATCTACGAGCCAGGCCACGCGCACTTGTTTGCATGTTTCTAACGTGGCTGAAGGATCCATGAATACAAAAATACAAGTTTGGTTAACTAAAAAAAAATTCGGGGCAGAGCATGCAGTGTATAAGCGTATTTGGCGTTTTTCCGAAGGAGATTAAACCGTTAGGGGGAGGGGGGGGGTGTAGAGGTATGCAGCTTTTCTGTAAAAGTCTCTTGTCTTTGATGCACCAAGCTCTCTAGCGCGAGACGCCAGCGATTGACCCGGTGTTTTTAGTACGCGTTACAAAGCGATCCAGCGCGAGGAGTAAACGAGTGTCCCGGTGTTTTTTAGCACGCGTTAGGTTCTCGCGCGGGGTGTAAGCGAGTTTCCCGGTGTTTTAGTACCGTAACTACATGAGACGACGGTTACGACGACGACAATAGAACAGCCCCATCCCCTCAGAGGCTTGGCCCCTTATACAAGTTTGGTTAATCGATAAGACCGCCCTGTGTCGATAACAATGATACCCGCTTTATCGCAAACTTCGAACAAACATGTGAGGCAGTGGTGACGCTGCAGCCACTTTCCGGTGACGTCTCAATGACGTCACATAATCTCGTTGTTGCGATTGGCGGCCGCCGACACCGCCACCGCGAAGAAGCATGACTGGACGATTGTAGCAGGGCCTCTTGTTCTGGTTGATCGTATCACTCGGATGCTAACGAGCAGTTAACACATAGATGTTTATACTGCTGGCCTCTATTACGTCACTGATGCCCATAATTCCTCGCTGTAGCGCGAAGTTCTAAAATTTTCAAACATTTTTTGCGTTAATTGGCCTAAAAAACGTCATCCACGGCGGGAATGGGGCTGAGTGAGTTGCGAAAAGCAACTTATATCAAATTGTACGAAGTTGTACGTGTTTTGTCTTCATGACGTTTTTAAAAGCACCACTTTTATTCTATAAACCTGGAGTTCGAACAACAACTGCCATCCCTTCTATATTTTCATCTCATAAATCAGGTGTCCGGAAGAAAAATTTCTGGATCACCTAAGCATTTCGCATTAATTGCGAATTCGAGAGTAATGTCTGATTGAACGGCGCTGCGTGTTCCTTCCAATTTTTTTTTTTGCTGCTCTAGTTCAGGCTGTAGCGCTGCTGGGTGAGGTCAGCGGGGTGCGCTTTATATGACGTCAACATGATGATGATAACACCGCACTCACAGGCACAGTGGCTCTTTCCGCCTTCCACGTGGCTCTACACAGGCCCAGGCGTTGCCCACCCTGTCCTGTATTTGGGCTCTTATTAATGGCAAGTTCTTGCTCTGGAATTCCACGGCTGAGGGCGCAGCACGACAAAGACACATTCAAAACGCGCATACCACACTTCGACAACAAATAAATTGAGCAAAAAAACGAACGGATGCACGGGGAGAGCGAGTATAACTTAGTTACCTCAGAAATGCGCCCGATCTAGCTTTTTTATATATATAAGTCAGCAGCCGAAAGTCATCTCGTAGAGTCTGTGGGCTTGTCACAAAAATGAAATATCTTAGCGGTAATTTCGGAATTATTTATTTTAACGTGATCATATTCAAGTCAGCATGTGTATTTGCAAAAAAAGTTTTTAATCGTAATTTGGAGTGGGAAAACTGCTGTAGTTCAATATTTCATATAATTTTGTTACCATACATCAGTGAATGTCAGTATCAAACAAGCAGTAGTTACTGAGTTGATTGAATGTAGGGTTTAACGCGCCGACGCAACGCAGGCGATGAGGCGCACCGTAGTAGAGGGCTCCGGATTATTTTGACCACCTGTGGATCTTTAACGTGCGCCAAAATCTCGTACACACCGGCGTTTTTGCTTTTCGCCTCCATCAGAAAAGCGGCCGCCGTGGCTGGGAATCGAACCCGCGTCCTCGTGCTAAACAGCAGTTATCAAGTGCACGGTGTAGATTAGTAAAGATAGAATTTAGGTTCCATACTTAGTGGCTAGGGCCTACGTACCATTATGGGGGCAGTGAAGTTTGTAAGAAGTTAGTAAACACAACCGGTTACTATCTTTGTATTAGCAATTTTGTTAAGAGTGAAAGCTTCGCAGCCGTGTTAAAGACGCGGACGTTAGTGCTGACGCCAAACCCGGCTTTTTTGGTTTAATGGGCCGTGTAATACTTTCGCATTAAAAACAAATGCGCAGCGTTCCCACGACGTCAGCTAAATAGACGACGGAGCTGTGCGAAGTTTGAGCTACAATCCCTGCGACGGTACGTGTAACATTTCAAATCGATTGTTATTCCAATTTTATAGCAATGTTATCGCGACGTTTATTGGATATAAAATGACTCGCGCGGACGTTCACGTCACGATTGCGCGTACGAATCTTCCGGGTCCCGCAGCTCCACGCTGATGCACAGCCGTATACTATAGCAGCAAATTAAGGCCTCGTCACTTTTACGAGCACGCTGTCTTCGTTACTCCTGACGGGCATGCTCCAGTTTGAAGTGGGGGGCCTGTCGTTGCTGAGTCATCTTCGGCCAACCAATTAGACAAAGAGAGATTAAGAACTCACACCGATGTCATTAGCGCGCCGCATGACGTCAGCGCGTCACATGACCGGCGTTCCGTTCATTGGCTCCTGCTCGCGGGCTTTTCAAGGCGCTTGTGAGAGCCATTCCAGACCATTCCTCAAAGCCGCTTCGGGCGAACTCGTCCTCCAAACAGGACAAAAAGGACCACTCACGTCATGGATCTGAGGGTTCTACAAACTCGTCTTTTTTAACCAAGAGTACTTGATTGTGCGCGAAGATGTGTTTCGCTAGCACCTAGCGTGTTTGTGCAAGCTTCGGTTTCGGAGAGCTCGGAGCAAGCAATGGCACATCAGCGCCGCCACGCGCGAACCATATGTGGGGAACCATCGATGCAGCGACAGTTCAGCCCAATTGTGGCTACTCGCAGTTTCCACGAACAGTGCGCCTTCCACGAGCCGGAGTGAACATTTCATGTCACTAAAAGTTGTCGCATCTTTATCACTGAAGAAAAGCTTGTCGACAGGAAGGACTGCGTTAACGACTCGTCAATTATTAACTAAACCCGCTGCTCGGTCTCCAGTGCGCATCCCTGGCACTCGTCTTTGAGTCACTAAAATCTTCGCAATTGGCCCATACACAACAAGCTGGTAGTAAAACGCCCCCTGTTTGTAGTTTGTCAAGTTAAATTGGAGCTGCCAATGCCAATATGAGCGGCGTAGCTGGCAAAACATACGAAAAGAACTGGTACACCTATAGGCATCAAGATTAGTCGTTAAGTCAGAGAACCAGCTTCCTGGGAACAACAGAGAAACTGCGTACAGAATGGACTATATCGTCCATTTCACCTTTTAAAGTCCCCTTAAGACGCCTCCTACGTTCACTTGGGTCTCCTATTTATGACTGGAGAATATTCTTCTCCCAGACAATTGGAGACAGACAGACAGACAGACAGACAGACAGACAGACAGACAGACAGACAGACAGACAGACGTCACAAAAAGGACAACGGAGCAGCTGAAAGAAATGTCATTGAAACAAACCGGCGAGAAATAGGAGCGGATAGCACGAACCTGGCTGCCAGGAGGCAGAATGTCAACTGAAAGACAGCAACTTCACAGGTAAGAGACGAGGCAATCCAATGCCGGCAAGCTGTTCCGCTCAAGGAAAGCGGTGATGCCCACCGACGGCTAAGCCGGGGCCCATGAGAGGGGATAGCGACGAGGCAGTCTTTCAGCGGCTGTGCTTAGCGCTGATAGTGGGGACTTAAGCCGAGCGAGGCAACTGAGCAAGACAGCTGGAATAAAAACGAAGACGGTGATCAACAGCAGTAACCGCAAACGTCTCTTCCCGTTCCCTTTCTCACGGAGATTTGCGCAGCTTACTTCTCAGTGACATCGTGTCAGCCTCACGGCGAAACGGCTGCAAAATCTTAAGGCAGGGGATAGAGAGCGTCAGAAATCGTCGGCAATATGACAAATGAAGAGAGAGTATAGCAATATTGAAAAGGATGGGAGAAAGAACAGCATCCTGAGGAGAGCCTCGAGTGATGTGGTTGGAGTCGGACAGATGGGAAAGAAAGGGAGAGAGGGAGAATGAGAGAGGCGAGGAGAAGGGGAGATTGAGAGAAAGAAAAAAATTAAGGCCTTGTCGCTTAAGAGCACGCGTTTTGGGGGTAATAGTGCAGCTTCACGGGTCGTAAAAGAGTGTACGAAGAGTCGACGTACTACGCTCTTGATCTGGTTGCACAGAAGTTTCGATTAGTAAGATAAACATTTTTTAAATGAAAGTCTTTCCTGTGTATGAGAAACGACTGCACTGCATAAAATGATAACTGTGGACGACAAGGTTTCGCTGAAACAAACGATGGTATAAATAAACAAATAAAAATATAGTATATCAAACGCACGCCTCGTTACGAGGAATTCGTGAACGGAGAACGACGCCGTTTGCTAATTTTAAATGCTAATTATTCGTTTAAGCATTTTGAATAGAGTAGGCATGAATAGGCCCTATTTTCTAACCCAGCAGAGTGAAAATTAAAGGGACTCTGCAACTCATCCGATAAACGCTTTCACTCTTTCCTTCACGTCTGGAAGAACTTCGATAGCAATAGGTATCGCCACCACGGAGCGGAATTGTGGGATTGCTCGCCGCAGCAGATACGCCTTCCGTTTTTGTTTTGCTTTTGTGGATTTCTTATTTACAGTGGCTATCGAATACGTTCATTGCTGCAACTGCGTAGCAAGCAAGCGCACCGGCTCGGCTAACCTCTCTCGTCTTCATTAAAAATTTTCTCTCCCTCCCTCTCTCTGCCAGTCAATAGCCGCTACACCGCTGTAAAGACGAAACTCCAGCTACCCAAGAACGCCAAGCCCGGGAAAGAGAGAAAAATCTTTCAAGCAGGTTTCCAAGTTATCTGATGAACACGGAGAAACAATTTTTTTGGCTGAGTTACTTGGCGACCCCCTAATCTAAATACTGGTTGTGTTGGTTCACTGCGGTCTGCAAGAATTTAAGATTTCGAAAAAGTTGAAAAAGTGTTGCAGAGTCCATTTAAAGTGTGTGCACGTATGTATGTGCCATTCCTATGGGTGACCACCGTCAAAGCACAAAGGTTATGCAGGAATTGCGGAATTAGGGTGTAGATGTGCATTAGGTAAGAATACTAGAGGATATTTACAATGGGTCTACAGCTACCATCATCCTCCATAAGGAGAGCCGTAAAATACGTACCTATAACGAAGGGCGTCAGACAAGGAGAAACAATCTCTACAATGTTATTTACAGTATGTTTACAAGAAGTATTCAGAACATTAGATTGGGAACAGGTGGGAGTAAGGGTTGGAGAATACCTCAGTAGCTTCATATTTGCTGGTAACGTTGCCTTGATAAGTAACTCGGGAAACGAATTCCAAAGCATGCTTTCTGCACTGGACAAACAGAGTAGAACAATGGACCCGAAAATTAATATGCAGAGAACCAAAGTAATGATCAATAACCTCGGGACAGCACAGCGGTTCGATATAGGTGGCGAGGCAGTGAAAGTGGTAAGCGAATATATCTACTTAGGCCAAGTTGTGACCCCGAATCCTAACCATGAGGCAGAGATAATTACAAGGATAAGAATGGGGTGGAGTGCATACGGGAGACATTCTCAGATAATGAATGTCAGCCTACCATTGTCCCTGAAGAAGAAAGTGTATGACAGCTGCATCTACCGGTACTCACCTACGGGGCAGAAACTTGGAGGCTCACTAAGACTGTTCAACTTAAATTGAGAACGACTCAGCGGGCAATGGAACGGAAGATGATAGGTGTAACATTAAGGGACAAGAAGAGAGCAGAGTGGGTCAGGGAACAAACGCGTTTTAAGGACGTATTAGTAGAAATTAAGAAGAATAAATGGACGCGGGCAGGGCATGTAATCCGAAGGCAAGATAACCGTTGGTAATTAAGGGTAACAGAGTGAATCCCTAGAGAAGGCAAGCGTGGCATGGGGCGGCAGAAAGTTAGGTGGGCAGGTTAGATCAAGAAGTTTGCGGGGATAAATTGGTCGCAGTTACCACAGGACAGGGATAATTGGAGAGTAATGGGAGAGGCCTTTGCCCTTCAGTGGGCATAGATAGGCTGGTGATGGTGATGATGATGATGACTCATACCTGTCACCTGAACTCTGGTCCCCCTGTATCGTGTGCTAAATAACTTCACTGGGTATCCATCCTCACAGAGTGGAATGCCTCGCGATTTTTCTTTTTGTACAGCATATCAAGTCGGAGTGGCCGCGCGCCAGGAAGGGCAGAAGAAGAGTGACACGTCACTCTCGCAGGAGAAGGACGAGGGACGCGCCACACCAAGGACGCCGACGCCTCCTTGGCGCGTGACCCCGTACGCAGACGCCCAATTCTAGCCCTGGCCCCAGCGGCAGAGTTAGCGCCGCCTTCGCCACCACCGAGATCGCGGAACAAGCTGGGGCACCACCGACCGCAGTGTCAATGGCACGTCCTTTTTCCTTTTCCTGCCGTCACGGGCGAGACAACCGTGGTTGAGTCACAGCTGTTGTGACCCGAGCCTGGTTGCCAGCATCCACGTCCTCTGCCCGACGTAGATATGAATGGCAGACTCGGGGGAAGAGAAAATACTTGTAAATCAACAAATTAAAACTTTACCATTCCTGCCTAAAGAAAGTGGAGAGAAGCGAGAAAGCTTCGTTTAATCCAAGGAGCACAAACTGCTTGATGTCTGCCCTTTTTTTACTGCTTTTCTCGCCTTTCTTCTGGCCTGTTACCTAAAGTAACAGAGCAGACGTGTAGTCCTCTTACCTAAAGTAACAGGACTACAACTCAGGTAATGCCATAAGAAACAAAGAAACACGGATATATGTACAGGTGCCGCCAAAAGTAATTGGAACCCGGTCTCGTAAATTTGCAGGAATTTCTTCTTCTGGAAACAGCCTCGCTGCATTGGTCGACGTTTAGCGGAGCTCTTTAACGGAGTCCTAAAAGAAAAGGCTCACTTTAAACCGGGAATGGCTGTCACAAAGGCAGTAAGGCAAATATTTTGTGATATTCACAAATCCTTGTTCCAATTATTTGTAAGGGTACCTGTACATAAAACGAGGAAAAATAAACAATAACATTCGTTCCTGTAAGCAAGACGTCACAGTCTTCTAAGACAAAGTGCACCGCTATAAGCTGGCATGAAACTGCGTTAAGTTAATTGTGACTGAGGGCACAAGTCAAGCATTTTTTCTCGCCACCTCCACGGTCGCGGCGACGTCACCTCTCTTCAGCTGGTGACGTAAGCTCGCGGCCTTTATGAGGTTCAAGTGGTAGGTCCGCTTCCTGGGTCGGCGGGCGAGAGGAAGAACGCGTGGCGTAGTCAGACGCTTATCCGAGGCGTCAATGGCACCGCGACGACTCTGCTCATGAATGAACGTTGGTGACCCGCGAGCTTACGGCGGGGGACGTGCGCGAGACCGCACGAGACAGTGTCGCTTGCCGGCTGTCCGCACTATTAAGTCTCATTCAGGCTGGCGACAAACGGATGCGCCCGGATGATCGTCGACCTTCCGGCTGGGCATCCCCGTCAGCAGAGAGACTGTCTCTTTACTCCCATTCTGCGTGTTTTGTTTTTGAAGCGAAAGCTTCGATGGAGTCCCGTCCAAAAAATAATGCATAGAGCAGTTGGTCGACTGTAAAGCTCTAATAAGATCTGTGGACACATGACGCGTGCGTGCAACCGGGTTTTCATTGTGTGATAACGGTTACTTGAAAATCGCAAAAAACTCACGAAAATCGCGAAAAAAATCGCGAAAATAGCGAAAATCGCGAAAAATCGCGAAAAACGCTTCTAGATAAAACAATACACGCATAGATCCTACTAACGACGCTATTCGAAGGTAAATGACGTTTGTAGGGCAACGAGGGTGGATGCACACCTGGCTCTGTGACTCCTTGCAGAATCGGCCTGTCTATATCATTACCAATGAAGGCGACGCAAGACGGCATGAGATTACACAGGGCGTGCCTCAAGGCGGAGTTCTATGTCCTGTCCTGTTTAGCACCTGTATCATCCACATCAAGAAAGTACCACCCCAAGAATAGTAACCTTAACTTTATAAACCACGCCGGCGTACATTTATATCGCTCGTAGATGAGTTTACTTAGTGCGCGAAAAATCCTCGCATAGGCGCGTTCTTCGTTTGCTATTTGCGTCTCCGAAGGTTTGACGACCGATTGGACGCAGTTTTAGCGAAGGCTTTGACCCACTTTTGACGGAGTTTTGATGTGAGATAGCTTTCACGCGTCTCTCAACTTTCTTTATGAAGGTATGGTAAGGTTTTTAAAGGAACAATTGCTGCCAAGAGCGTCTACTTTGCATTTATTAGCCTTAATGGGCCATAAAGGTAAAATAAAATTTTGCCTAATCTGAAAAGAACTAGCCTTCGGTAACTCCCTCGGCTCCATTCCAGCCAGAAAAAAAACGTTTTTTCTTTATTCGAAAGAACGCGAGAGGTATTAAGAACTTTCAAATTTCGCGTTGCACAGACGCAATATGGATAGGAGTGAAAGAATACGGGACTCCATTAAAACATAGTTATCAGTGTGTCTGCAAGTTAAGATTCAAATGATGCAATCAAACGGAACTGTACTCAGGAACAAGTTAAGAACAGCAATAGCTCATGTACAGTATCACTCCGCCTAAGCGACGTACCCGGATGTCAGCGGGCGCGCGCGTTTTGAAAAGAGGTGGCTATGAATGCGTGATATCGTCTGCCTTTTCTCACCCAATTTGTTTGTCGTCGCTAATAAATAACACGGACACGGCTCGTGCCATGCTCAAAATATTCCCAGTAACGCACTACTTGCGCCGCGCGGAGTAACATCCGGCTGCGGTGATGAGGCCCAGTGGCGAGTTCCGTTGCCGTTCTTAACTTGTACCAGAGTACAGAAGTCCCACCGCAATCTCCAAGTCATGTTTCTTGGCAGTGACTTAAGCCGGCGGCCGCCAATCACACAAACAAGATTCTGTGACGTCATAAAAAATTGATGGAAAGCGGCTGGGGAATCGCTACTGCTTCATTTGTTTCTATATTACCTCCGCTACTCGTTCGAATTTTGCGATAAAATTGGTATCATGGTCATCGGGACACAGCAGTCTTTTTAATGAACCAAACTTGTATTCCGTTTTCATGGCCCCTTTAAAAGGCGGTCGTAAGGTGATGGTTGTGCGGCTATTGTGGGCTCTGGAGTAAATGGTCTCGTGCATCGTACCTGGGCTCCGCAGAAAGCATCACAATCGAGGGTATAAGAATAGCTTGTGAATTTTTCAATTAAAATCGTGATTTTTGTAGCTTTTAACCGCGAAGCTCTTTAGCAAACCATAATTTTTCGTGTTCGCAGCTAAAAATACCAAGAAATTGCCGAGCGCGTGCACCAGAGCGCGGGCTTCGCGGCGACCACCCGGTAGTTAACAAAATTGAGAAAATGCCTAGCGATCCTGTGTGCGTGCCTCGGGACGACCGCCCGAGCGAGGCCATACCCACTTAGGAAGATTGGCCAATATTGGTAAAAAAAAAAAAACTCCAGTGTTCGCCGTAATCGTAGCAACACTTGCTCGGAACCAGAAAGACACGTCATAGCGTACAAGCTGATGTCCAAGGATTATCAGTTTCAAAAAAATGAGAGAAGCTTCCATTTATATCACCAATGATGAAGCAAATGTCGTTGCGGCTGCCAAGAATAAACCTTCGTGATGGTGGTGAAGGTTGTGTACAGCTTCGCTACCTTAGGTCTCACGCGTTAGTGTGAGCTCCGTTCGTTTTTTTTTTTTTTTTACACACTATTTCAATCTTACAGAGGTCAAACATACCAACCTAGCTATAGTAACTGCACCAAACGTAGCCACATGTTTCGTGCGTATAATCGTCAAATGCCTAGTTGTGGGTGAGTTGGGCGGCTTATGGTACTTCAGTTCTCTTCGAAGTCTATATCCAAAGATTTTAAACCATAAAAATTAATAAGCCCGACTCTTATCGCTTTGCTGACGGGTGCTTTGCGAACCGTCATCGGTCTGTTGTATCCAAACCGCTACCAAGTGTCAGTTTGTGGCCCTTGCACGTTCATTGTAGAAGGTCCACAGGCTGATACGTGATAGCGGTATTACTACAGACTCGTCAATGATTTCTTGCTGCCCCTGACCGGTGTCGAGGACTCCAACTTAAGGCTCCGCACCAAATGCGTTGTATGGCAGTCAGTGGTGTCAGTACAATGCAGTGAAGCAGCATGTCCTGGTCAAATCGCGATACTGGAAAGTTCACTACGAGCAACAACTTATAAATCACAAAAAATCAACACGCTGCATAAACCGTCATGCGTGCCATTACATGCCTACAAAGGCAAATGCAAACTAATGAGAGTAGAGAAGATTTATTCAAATCACGCCGCTCGAGTTCGTTATCTACTGCCACAAGGACAATTAGTCAATCTGGCAACGACACACAAGAAATGACGAACGAGACCTCTTCAGGTTGTATACTTCGGACTTACGCCCACTAGCCTTTGACTACGCCTATTTGGGAAGTAACACTGGTCACGGCAGTGCCTATCCTGGGTTTCACTTAAGCGCAAGGAACATAGAAAGCTTCGAACAAATGAAGGGCACGACAGGCGCCAAGATACTAAGACCCATACTCATGAGGAACTGCACTAGAACAAAAAAAAAAAAAAACCCAGGCATGGTGTAGGCCGCCACTGCCTGCAACATGAGATGCAGGTGGGTCCTAGTGGCTGCGATTATTGAACATCCGCTGAAGTTCAACTAAAAGCCATTAAAACAGCTACCGAACCCTGCGGCCCGCAAGGTGCATATCAATACCGAAAGCCAAGAAGCCGTCAACCAACTAAAGTTCAGACCATAGAAGTCAAAACAGCAGCACATCGCTACACATTGCACTGCAGCGCATTGAACTCCACAGGGCAATTGTCCAGTCAAACCCGCTCGCCACCAGAAGAGAAGAGGAAAACCGATCGCCTCATCAGTACGATGGTCAAAGTACACTTGAAGACTGCCTTTTGGTACGAGGGCAATGACCTGTCGGCTCCCCAGCCGCAATGTTTCTTCCAGACGCTTGCATCACCACGCTGAGGGCAATGAGGCAACTTCAGCCCACCCTTCCCACCACCTCTCGCCATTACCCAAGTCATTGTGAGAGCGGCCCAAGGCCTCAGTAAGTGGAGAAGGGGGGATGTCGCAACGGGCCTGCTATACCGAACGTCCAAACATTTCATCCGTCCTGCTAGCGGGATTCGTGTAAACTTCAGAATAGGTTCACTGCTTGAGGTTGATCTGATGTCGAGTTTGGGTTGAGCTTGATGTGAGGTTAAGGACAGTATTCTGAGTCCCACCTCCTTTACATTTGCTCCCTCCTCTCGGGTGAGGGGAGGATTCCGCAGTGCTTATGCATGGGGAAATCGATTTCAAAATTTCCCTCCACTGATGGTTCGACTGGAGGAAAGATTCAGAACACCAGGGTAAGAAAACGGACTTCTGTTGGAGGCGAGGGCATGGCTGGTGAGGTTATCTGACCACCTCAGCAGGACATGCCTTAAAGCTATGGATTGAATTTTTCGGTATTTACCGACAAGTGCAGAAACATGACTCGCCGATCCGTATATTACAAATACGGCTAATCCCAGAAAGTGACGAATTTAGGTGTTTAATGTTGGGTGGTCAAAGCGGCGACAGGCAGGCTGGCGCGTCGGCTATAACCGCATTAAGGGGTTATTGCATTTCTATGGGTTACATTCCTATGGGCTTACTAATTCATAAACCGCGGGCTTAAAAACCATCGCGTACCAATACGATAACGTTTACAAATTCATTGAAATTCTCCTAATGGCCTAGCTTTCTTCTCTTAGAAGCATATCACTTCTTTAATGGAATAAAAATAATTACAAAGAGGGAAACAGCGCAATACAGACGAAACACATGAAGAAAATGACAACGACGAGCGCCGTGGTTGTCACTTTCTTCATGTGTTTCATCTGTGTTGCGATGTTCCCCTCTTGGTAATCATGCACCAACTCGCCCAAGTCTTCACCATTGCAAATAAAAATAAACAAGAAACACATCTTGGTTTATCTAATTTTAACTAGATGGCGCTAGCTGTCTAGCAAGTGAGAGTTCGGGGTATTTATTTCATTACATAAGTGACGTATTTAAAAAAAGCAAACTAGGCCATTGTGAACATTTTTATGTATTTGCAAAACTTTTCTTATTTTCACACGATTGGTTGTTCACAACGCCTCCATCGGGTTGCATCGCGATGCATCAAAATGCAGCTCTGCTACGTCAAAGATGCACTGTGTGCATCGCGTTCCTGGGTACAGTGCCTCTCAGGCGGACCCAGAATGCCTAACACTAAGATCAAGGCGTCCAGTGACATCCGTATTTTCTCGGTTCTTTTCTGCAGTGACAAAAAATTGTACTCGATACTATAAAATAAAGTGAGTGCATTATTTACACAGCACCGAACAATTTCGAGCGGGTTTTATGAGCATGTCGTTCGAACGGTACACTGAGTTGTTTTTTGTTTGTTTCTGGTGCCTAGTATCGAGGTGGAAAGAAAATGTTCTCGCATGCAAAGGACAAATAAGCAAGAACGGGAATAGGATTTGGGTAAATACACGTATGTGCACTTTGCAAGCTAAACAGATAATAGTTTCTTCGACAGACAGACAGACAGACAGACAGACAGACAGACAGACAGACAGACAGACAGACAGACAGACAGACAGACAGACAGACTGTATTAAAGGGGATTATACAATCAGAAGTCCTTCCGTGCCGCCAAGCCATAACGGGTTAAAAAACCGAAAAACACATTGAATTTGAATGTTTTTATTTCAAAATCAAAAATATGTGGAAACGCTATTCAATCATGTAAGATAAACACACTAAATAATTAAACAGGATCATTGTATCCATTTATTTTTGTGTTATATGCCGCCCACTTGTGTAACTACGTGTTTGTGTAATTTTCCCTTGAAATATTCGAGGGGTTATTATCGTCGAATATCACCGTTAAGTAGGATTTTATTTGCTTCTAGAATTTCTAACGTTTCCGTATTTTTATTAGTTCTGGTTTTCTTGTAGAGAGATTACCTCTATAAACGGTAAAAAAATGACGGACGCTCACACTAACGCGCAAGACTTAAGGTATATCAAAGTTTTACGCAACCTTCACGACCGACACGACGGTTTAAGTGCACTATTGTAGCCGATTTTCTTCCTTTTCGCTGCTGCAACGACCTTTACTCCATCATTGTTGCTATGAGATGCGAGCTTTCTTCATTTTTTTGAAAGTGATAATCATTGGACATCATTTTGGAGGAGCGTACGACGCTATGACGAGTCTTTCTCGTTCCGAGCAAGTATTGCCACGATTACGGCAAACGCCGAGTTTCTTTTTTTTCCCAATCTTGGCCAATCTCCCTGAGTAGGTATGCTTGACTTTACAAACGTGCGCTAGGGACGCTGGGCGGTCGCCGCGAGGCACGCACACAAGAGTGCTAGGCGTTTTCTTGGTTTTGTTAACTGCCGGACACGAAAACTACGATTTGCTGAACACCTTCGCTGTTAAAAGTTGTTCAATGTGTTCGTTTGTTATGGGCAAGTGCTGCAAGCGGCAGACAGACCGAAATTCTGGCGCTTAGGTGGCTCAAGAAAGTCTGCCGTCTTTAATATCCTCCAGCTCGCAACCCACTGCGGCGTGCTCAAGGTCGGTGGAGCAGCCCGCCTATCTTCCGTCTCACTTTTGACCGATGGAGGCGTGCACCTGTCGGCATGGGAAGCCGAGTTTCGCCGGCGCTCACGTCAGCTACGTACCGCTCACATCCACTTTTCCCTGAGGAACAACATCGTCGGAAGCGTGCATCAGCCTGGCAGGGAGTGCGTACTATGCCCGTTAGTACGCGCCGAAGAGCGACCGGTAGCAGGACGCGCAAAGACAATGGACCCGTTTGCCCCGGAATCTAGACCTCTCTTTGTTTCCGCTGGTCGTCTTTTTATTCCTTCAATTTACCGAGATTCATCGCCTTTCAGGGTTCTCTTGTCCAAAGTGGAGGAAGTAGACGCAGCGTACAGCGGTACCCTTCACTTGAGAGTTGGGTGCAGTGTTTGGGAAACTGCGCTAGAGCCAGAGATGTCAAAATTACTTCTAAAAAAGTAATTTAATTAAATTACTCATTACTTTCCTACAATATTCTAAAATCTAATCAAATTACATTACAAAAATACAGGTGGCCGTAAGTAATGACGTTACATTGCTATTACTTTTCAAAAGTAATGAAATTACTTTGAAATTATTTTGATAAAAACTCATGGCTTATACAATAGCAACTCATATACACTTTATTTACACTCATATACATATACACTGCAATCTCGAAAGTATTTGTTTCTACACCAACTTATGAGCAGTTTATTTATACAGTTTATGTACTTCGATGAGAGGCAGAGCTCTCATCGAAGCGTTGTTTCCTTCGCGTTCGTACAGTTCTAATGCCCAGAGACTCTCTGGGCATTGAAACTCAACTTGGTCAACATTTATTGGTCAACTTTTTATGCCGTAAGAGAAGCGGACAGGCT